>NW_026615983.1:0-32915 GCF_000801105.2 Raphanus sativus
ACCACATCTCTAAAGAACAAGTCAGCAATGATGGAAGCATTATCAGTTTTGTGACAAGCAATGAAGTGAGCCATTTTAGAGAATCTATCTACCACCACAAGATTGAATCTCGGCCTCTTTTAGTCCTAGGCATCCTAACACAAAGTCCATTGATATATCAATCCAAGGTGCTGAAGCAATAGGGAAGTGGAGTGTACAAACTTCGAGGACGAGCCTTAGCTTTGGCCTGAGTGCAAACGACACACCTATTGCATATCCTCTCAACATCTTCTTCATGTTTTGGCCAGTAGAAATGTTCCTTCAGAATAGCTAGGTCTTAGCGACACCAAAATGCCCCATCAATCCTCCTCCATGGGATTCCCTGACATAAAGCTCTCTCAAAGAACAAGTGGGTAGCACAGTCGTTTTCAATTAAGAACCATCAGTAGATAAACTTGCCACTAGCATGTTTTTCACCATCTTTAAATTGTTCTTTGAAATTAGGGTCATCAGCATAATAGGTTTAATCTGATCAAAACCTAACAACTTAGTATCCATGGTAGTAAGCAAAGTATATCTTCTAGAAAGTGCATCAGCAACAATGTTTTCCTTACCTTGCTTGTAGTGGATGACATAAGGAAAGTTTCAAGAAATTCTACCCACTTGGCGGTGTCTCCTGTTCAGCTTGTGTTGTCCTTTCAGGTGCTTGAGTGATTCATGATCAGTGTGGATCACAACTCTTTTGGCCATAGGTAGTGCTGCCATGTTTCCAAAGCTCTAATCAAAGCATAAAGCTCCTTATCATAAGTCGGATAGTTCAACATAGCACCTCCAAGCTTTTCACTGAAATAGGCAATGGGTTTCTTCTCTTGCATCAGCACTGCTCCAATACCTATACCAGAAGCATCACTTCAATTCAAATGTCTTAGAAAAATCATGAAGTGCAAGTAGAGGTGCTTCAGTCAACTTCCCTTTTAGGTTCTGAAAAGCTTCTTCTTGTGCTTCTTCCCATCTGAACCCCACATTCTTTTGATAACTTCAGTGAGGGGTGCTGCAATAGTGCTGAAGTCTCTGACAAACCTTCTGTAGAACCCAGCTAGTCCATGAAAGCTCGGACTTCACTCACACTCTTAGGAACTGGCCAATCTCGGATGGCTTTCACTTTCTCTTCATCCACCCTGATTCCTTGAGCTGAAACAACAAAGCCTAGAACACCAAGGTGATCTGCTCCAAAGGTACATTTATCAAGATTAGCAAAGAGAGATTCTTTCCTAAGCACTTCTAAACAATTTTCAAATGTTCAGTGTGCTCAGACAAACTCTTGCTATAGATCAAGATGTCATCGAAATAAACTACCACAAAGTGTCCTATGAAGGCTCTCAAAACATGATTCAGTCTCATGAAAAGTGCTAGGAGCAATAGTTAAACCAAAAGGCATAACAAGCCACTCATACAATCCATGTTTTGTTTTAAAAGCAGTTTTCCATTCATCTCCTTCCCTCATCCTAATCTGATGATATCCACTCTTTAAATCTATTTTAGAGAAAATGCAAGACCCATGCAATTCATCAAGCATATCATCAAGTCTAGGGATAGGATGTCTGTACTTTACAGTGATATTGTTGATGGCTTTGCAGTCAACACACATGCGCCAGCTTCCATCTTCTTTTGCACCAGTAGTACATGTACGGCACAAGGGCTCATGCTTTCTCTAATGTGTCCTTTAGCCATCAGCTCATCAACCTGCCTTTGCAACTCCTTGGTTTCGTCTGGGTTGGTTCTATAGGCTGGTCTATTGGAAGAGAAGCGCCTGGAACCAGATCTATTTGGTGTTCAATCCCTCTGAAAGGTGGCAAGCTAGCTGGACTCTCTCCTGGGAGACATCACCATATTCCTGCAAGATAAACTCAAACCTTTCGGAAGCTCCGGGTGCATGGTTAGAAGAAGTTAGTAGTGAACCTTTAAAGATAAACAAAAGCAAAGGTTTTTGAAGAAACAAAGCTTTTCTTGATCTCACTGTTTTGGCCAAAGGATTAGTCCCCTTCTTTGATTCAGATGAGTTCTCTTTGGCTTCTTGTCGCCTGAGCATTAGTTGTAGCTGATCTTCATGTACTTCTTGAGGTGACAAAGGTGCAAGCACAATCTTTTTATTCCCTGTGAGTGAAGGAGTGGCGATTTGTAAACCCATCATGGATAGCTTTCTTATCATACTGCCAAGGCCTGCCTAAGAGGATATGACAGGAATCCATGGGTAGAACATCACACACTATCTCATCTTGGTACCTCCCAATGGTTATAGGAACCATAACTTTCTCAGTGACCTTCAGCTCGCCACCCTCATTAAGCCATTGAAGTGGATAAGGTCTAGGATGCTTCCCTGTTTTTAGCCCAAGCTTTGCTACAAGAGATTCACTAGCCACGTTAGTACAACTTCCACCATCTATAATCAAGCTGCAAACTTTATCATAAACAGTACAACGAGTGTGAAAGAGATTCTCCCTTTGATCAATGTCTTCTGGTTTGGATTGGACCTGAAGAGACCTTCTTGTAACTAGGAGCTGTCCACGGACTGGATAGTCTATCAACTCTTCTTCGGAAGCATCAGCATTCTCTTCCTCAGATATAATATCACCATTATCCAAGAGGATCATCACCTTCTTATTAGTGAACTCATTAGCACAGTGACCAATGCCATGGCACTTGAAACACTTCACATCTCTTGATCTGGTTGCTGGTGCCTTTCCCTTATCATCACGCTGATAGGCTTTGTGTTCTTCCTTGGGTTTAACTAGAGCTTTGTCTTCCTTTGTCGATCTGAAGTTGTTGCTGCTGTAAGTCCCTTGTAGTTGCTCTTTCTTTTTAGCTGCTATTCAATGAGAATAGCTTTGTGGAGAAGCTCATAAATGTCTTAATACTCTTGCAACTCCAATCTATCTTGTATCTCTCTTTTAAGTCCAGCTTGAAACCGAGCCATAGTAGCTTCAGGACCTTCCTCAATAGCAGCCTTCATCATGTGTATCTCCATCTCCTGATAGTAATCATCAACACTCTTGGTTCCTTGTGTGAGCCTCCTGAGTTTCATATGTACTTCTCTGATGTAATGACTTGGCACAAAGCGCTTCTTCATGATGGTCTTGAGCTCAAACCAAGAAGATACTTGTGGTTCTCCTGTCTTTCTCCTGCTTGTCACGACCTGATCCCACCAATGCAGAGCATATCCATTGAATTCAGTAGCAGCCAGTCTAACCTTCTTTGGCTCGGAGTAGTTTTGGCAGTCAAAAACAAGCTCTATCTTCTTCTCCCTATTATTTTAGAGAATAGAAAGTGTATTAAGAGATTAAGAGAAGATTAAGAGAGAATAAGAGTGATTATGTGAGAAATGTGTTCTTAGATCTGATAGTAACTCGAGAGAGACATGTTTAAAGTAGAGAGAAAAGAGTCTCAAAGTGTATATCATTAATATTAAGAGATGAGTTACAAATATATACAAGAGGTTAAGCAAGGGTTTGCGCAAACTAAGACTATTACAAGCATGTGAGGTCAATGGGAAGAAGCTCCACACTTGGCTGAGATTGCTCACACGCCTAGCTTACTTTACAGCCTGTCTTGGCCTGGCTAATAGTAACCTTATCCACCAACGGTCGACTTCTTCCTCTTGGTTAGTTCACTGTGCTGAACCTCTTCTTCCTTTAGTGTCTCACATTTCACCTTTGCTCACTAGTTTACCTCAAACCCATTTACCATGCAGTAACTTTATTTTTACTGCATGGTAACTTTTCTCAAGTTACATATCTTCTCATCTCCTCTTCAATATCTTCTCAATACTTCTCATCTCTTCTCACCACATTTCAACACTCCCCCTCAAGCTAGACCATGTGGAACAAGTCGAGCTTGGAAGGACCATGAGATCTTCCTCATTAAAAACCTCATCAAAGAAAACCCATTGGGACAAAACTTTGATGAGGGAAAAAGAGTAAAGACCTCATGATCAGGGGACTAGTGAATGGGTGTAAGATCAATGAGTCCTAACCTGATGTGTATGGACTCCATTGTCTTCTGCCTTGCTGCCTTGGTGAATATATCTGCCAACTGATCTTCACTTCTAGTGTAACATGGCAAGATCACTCCCAAGACTATCATCTGCCTTACCTTGTGACAATCAACCTCAATGTGTTTTGTCCTCTCATGAAACACAGAGTTGGTAGCAATGTGTATGGCAGCTTGATTGTCACAATGCATGGTCATAGGTGTTGCTTGCTCGATCTCCAAGTGCTTCAGAATTCCCTTGATCCATACTAACTCATTGGTAAGCTTTAGCATTGCTCTATACTCAGCTTCAGCACTGGAACATGAGACCACCTTCTGCTTCTTGCTCTTCCAAGTAACCATGTTTCCTCCAATGAAGGTGCAGTACCCGGTTGTGGACTTCCTATCATTCCTATCACCAGCCCAATCAGCATCACAATAGCCCACCACTTCTGTACTCTTGTTGCACCCCATCCATACTCCCAATCCTTGTGTTCCATTTAGATACATAAGAACTCTCTCCACCATTCTCCAATGGTGCTCCTTTGGTTGTTGCATATGCTGGCTCACTTGATTCACTGCAAAGCATATGTCTGGCCGAGTGATGGTGAGATAGATCAGCTTTCCCACCAGCTTCCTATACAGCTTAGGATCATGGAACTTCTTGCTGTCTTCTATCTCTCCCTCTCTCGGAATCTTGTACCCATCTTCCATGGGCATCTTGGCTGTCTTTCCTCCATAAGCACCTGCATCTTTCAAAAGATCAAGTGTATACTTTCTTTGGGAAATGAATAAACCTTCCTTGGATCTACACAACTCAATCCCAAGAAAATATTTCATCTCTCCCAAGTCTTTTATGTCAAACACAGACTTGAGATAATCCTTGGTTTCTTGTATACCTGTTTTATCAGAACCAGTGATAATAATATCATCAACATATACAAGAATAACTATGATACCTCCTGGTGTTACCAAAGTGAAGAGTGTGTGATCTAGTTCACACTTTCTGAACCCTTTTCCATTCAGAGTGGTGCTAAGCTTGTGGTACCAAGCTCTTGGTGATTGCTTCAACCCATAGATAGCCTTCTTCAGTCTCAATACATTTCCTGGTTTTACCATCCCTTCCATACCTGGTGGTGGTAACATATAGACTTCATCTTCAAGCTCCCCCTGAAGAAAGGCATTCTTCACATCCATTTGCCATAGATCCCACTCAAGGTTGACAGCAAGAGATAGCACTACCCTGATTGTATGGAGCTTGGCGACTGGAGCAAAGGTATCTATATAGTCTTCTCCATATGTTTGTGTGAATCCCCTAGCCACCAGTCTTGTCTTGCGCCTATCTATCTTCCCATTGGGTAGATACTTGATGGTGAATATCCACTTGCAACTCACAGCCCTCTTTCCCTTTGGTAGTTCACTTTCATACCAAGTCTCATTCTTCACCATAGCATCAGCCTCAGCATTGACTGAATCTCTCCACTCCTGGATAAGCATAGCTTCTTCATAGCTTCTAGGAACATAGCTTTCATCCAAACTGACCATGAAGGCACAATGCTCTTCCGGGAACTCAGCAAAGGAGCACACAGCTTGAGAAGGATGCTCCACAGCTTGGGCATTGTAGTACACTCTCGTGTTTACCCAAGTGGAAGGATCCTTTCTTACTCTTGTACTCCTTCTTAGTGGAATCACTTCTTGTTCTTCTACCACTTCTTCTTGTAGTACAGCTTCTACTTCAGGTTCTTGTACAGCTTCCACTTCAGGTTCTTGTACTACTTCCTCTTGATTTCTTCTTACTGATCCTTGTTCTTGATTTCTTTCTCCACCTTGAGCAGGACTATCTGGACTTTGATCTTCATAACCTCCAGTTCCAGACTCGTTTCCCCCTTCATGCTCAAGGTGAGTAGTTTCTTCCATCTCAGCATTGCTAGGCTGCTGATGCCCTCTCGGATCCTGAGAGATACCAATGCCAAGACTCTCAAATATGTTTCTCAAGCTAGCAGCTCTATCTGATGGTTGTGCTAAATCTTCAAGCTCTTCCCAGTTCTTCCCTTCATAGTAACCTTTGTCTTCCATGAACTTAACTTCCCGGGACACTAGAACTCTCTTTGCTTCAGTGTCAAAACACTTGTATCCCTTCTGAGTTGTAGAGTACCCAATGAACATAGCCTTGGTGCTTTTGGCTTCAAGCTTGTTTCTGGTCTCTCTTGGTACTAGAACATAGCACACACATCCAAACACTCTCAAGTGATCCAGCACTGGTTTGCTCTTGTTTAACACCTCAAAAGGAGATTGATCTCCAAGAATCTTTGTTGGTGTCCTGTTGATCAGATAACAAGCAGCAAGTACAGCATCACTCCAATACCTTCTCGGAACACTGGTTTGGAACATCATAGATCTAGCCACCTCCATAAGATGTCTGTTCTTCCTCTCAGCAACTCCATTCTGTTGAGGAGTGTAGGGGCAGCTTGTCTGATGCAGAATCCCATGGCTTGCTAGATGTTCTTTAAAGGCATTTCCAGTATACTCTCCACCATTATCAGACCTGAAGATCTTTATCTTGGCATTATAATGGTTAGAAACATATGCTTGGAAATTTTTAAAAGCATCTAGCACCCTATCTTTTGTTTTAATGAGTGTTAACCAGGTGTATTTGGATTTTTCATCAATGAAAGAAACATAATACTTAAAACCATCTCGAGATAAACAAGGGGCAGTCCACACATCTGAATGAATCAAGTCAAAGCAATTTTCATACAGAGTAGTGGAGTTTTGAAAAACAGTTTTGCAATGTTTACCCAAGATACAAGCCTCACAATCATTATTTCTAAACATGACACCTGGTAACATTAAGCTTAAAGCTCTACCATGGGGATGTCCTAGTCTAGCATGCCACAATGCATCTTTACTCAAAGTAGAAACAGAATTAAAAGAAACAAAAGAGTTTGAAATAGGTGCAAGGTCTTCAAGCATATAAAGATCTCCCTTAGTAGCTCCTTGCCCAATCAACTTATTGCTCTCAATATCCTGAAACTTCACATCATTAGGACTAAAAATAACATTGCATTGAAGATCAGTGGTGCATCTCTTAACAGATAAAAGATTTGAAGTAAACTCAGGCATGAAGAAAGCATTAGACTCTTTATCAAACAACTTAAGCTTTCCAATCCCTCTAATGGGAATCCGATCACCATTAGCTATCATGACATGACCCTGAGCAGGAACAATCTCTCTAATGAGTTTACTATCACTAATCATATGATGGGATGCACCAGAATCAATAATCAAAGGCTTATGCATGCTAGTAGCAATATGAGTCCTAGGAGTTTCTTTCAAACTCTCAATCAATCCTAGCCATTTATCAGAACAATGCACACTGCTATGCTCAGGGTAAGAGCTTTTGATCAAGTCTAGCAACCTATCAGTTTCACTAGACATCCTATAAGCAGTGTAAGAGTAACCAAGAGTGTTTCCAAGCTTGTTACCAGACTCCTTGAGTGCTCGGATGAGAGCCTCAATGTCAGACTTCTTGATCACATCTTGATCAACACTCTTCCCACCTGAGTGATGAGAAGCAAGTGCTTTTCCTTCACTTTCACCCACTTGTGCACTTGGACCAGCTCCACTTGCTTCAGTAGAAAGGTGAGCTCTTGCTTCTCTATCCTTGTTGAACTTGGCCGGCTTGAGATGGGGATGCAATATCCAACACTGACTCTTCTTATGGCCTTGTCTCTTGCAATGATCACAGCTTCCCGAGAACCTCTCTCTCGGCCTCCTATCTTCACCTCCATAGCCAGCCTTATTAGCTTGCATCTCCTCGGCCTGGTGAGCCATACTAAGCTCCCCCTTGCCTCCAAATAGTCCAAGCGACCCTTCTTCTTTCTGGAGTTGTGCCATCACCTCCTCCATAGATGGTAAGCTTGGCGACCTCAGTATATGCTTGATGACATCTTTGTAGCATGGATTGAGTGTCATCAGCAAACCAAACACCTGATCCTGCTCTCTTCTCTCCATGAGCAACTCCTGATCAGTGGTACTCGGTCTCAAGCTCTCTAGCTCAGACCACATCGATTTGAACTTCCCCATATGCTTGGTAAGTTCCACATCTTCTTGCGCGAGTGTGTTGATAGCTCTCTTGAGCTCAAACACTCGGGTCAAGTTTGAGACATTCCCAAATGTCTTCTGGAGAGTCTCCCATAGGTGTTTAGGAGTCTCACAGTAGCTGTAAGCCTCGAGAATAGGCACCTCCAAAGAACCTTGTAGCACAGAAAGTACCATAAGATCCTCTTGAACCCATTTCTTAGCTTCGGCTTTGCTGAGAGCTTTCCCTTCTTCACCTTCTTCTCCTTCCTTAGCCACTGGTTCTGGCCCATCATCAGTGATGTGGTTCCACAACCCTAGCCTCCCCACAGCTGTCTTCACCAACCGCGACCACAAAAGATAGTTCCCACCACCTTTTAAAGCAACCGGAACCTTCACCATCATCTTGTTGTCATCCATGATCTCTTGCCCTTCTCAACTATCCGCAAAGCTTCAAACTTGTATAGAGAAGAACCCCACAGCTACAAACCTTCAAGAATAATCAACCCTCAAAAGATCTAGACCCAAAAGCTTCAACTCAAACCGCAAGAACAAAGAAGAACACTTGGAGATAGCAAGAACACAAGAGAAAAATAAGAACACAAGAGAATAGATTCCGAGATCTCTTAATACCACAGCCAACCTGGCTCTGATACCATACTATTTTAGAGAATAGAAAGTGTATTAAGAGATTAAGAGTAGATTAAGAGAAAATAAGAGAGATTATGTGAGAGATGTGTTCTAAGATCTAATAGTAACTCGAGAGAGACATGTTTAAAGTAGAGATAAAAAGAGTCTCAAAGTGTATGATATGATTAAGAGAGGAGTTACAAATATATACAAGAGGGAAAGTAGGGTTTGCGCAAACTAGAGACTATTACAAGCATGTGAGGTCAATGGGAAGAAGCTCCACACTTGGCTGAGATTGCTCACACGCCTAGCTTACTTTACAGCCTGTCTTGGCCTGGCTAATAGTAACCTTATCCACCAACGGTCGACTTCTTCCTCTTGGTTAGATCACTGTGCTGAACCTCTTCTTCCTTTAGTGTCTCACATTTCACCTTTGCTCACTAGTTTTACCTCAAACCCATTTACCATGCAGTAACTTTATTTTTACTGCATGGTAACTTTTCTCAAGTTACATAACTTCTCATCTCCTCTTCAATATCTTCTCAATACTCCTCATCTCTTCTCACCACATTTCAACAATTTATTTAACTTCCTGGTTATTCTCCACTGAATAGTGGTTCCAAATAAAGCTTCTTAGATCGTGGTTCATCCTGGTTTGATAAGAATCATGAAGATAATGGCATATGTCCGAACAGGCTAATCTGGAATCATCTGGATAGAAAGTGGGATATCTTCTTACTCACAACTCCTATGAGATTTATTCAACTTCCTGGTTATTCTCCACTGATTAGTGGTTCCCAATCAAGCTTCTTAGATATTGGTTCATCCTGGTTTGATAAGAATCATGAAGATATTGCCATATGTCCGAACAGGCTAATCTGGAATCATCTGGATAGAAAGTGGGATATCTTCTTACTCACAACTCCTATGAGATTTATTCAACTTCCTGGTTATTCTCCACTGATTAGTGGTTCCAAATAAAGCTTCTTAGATCGTGGTTCATCCTGGTTTGATAAGAATCATGAAGATAATTGCATATGTCCGAACAGGCTAATCTGGAATCATCTGGATAGAAGGTGGGATATCTTCTTGCTCACAACACTTATGAGATTTATTCAACTTCCTGGTTATTCTCCACTGATTAGTGGTTCCAAATAAAGCTTCTTAGATCGTGGTTCATCCTGGTTTGATAAGAATCATGAAGATAATGGCATATGTCCGAACAGGCTAATCTGGAATCATCTGGATAGAAAGTGGGATATCTTCTTGCTCACAACACTTATGAGATTTATTCAACTTCCTGGTTATTCTCCACTGATTAGTGGTTCCAAATAAAGCTTCTTAGATCGTGGTTCATCCTGGTTTGATAAGAATCATGAAGATATTGCCATATGTCCGAACAGGCTAATCTGGAATCATCTGGATAGAAAGTGGGATATCTTCTTACTCACAACTCCTATGAGATTTATTCAACTTCCTGGTTATTCTCCACTGATTAGTGGTTCCAAATAAAGCTTCTTAGATCGTGGTTCATCCTGGTTTGATAAGAATCATGAAGATAATGGCATATGTCCGAACAGGCTAATCTGGAATCATCTGGATAGAAGGTGGGATATCTTCTTACTCACAACACTTATGAGATTTATTCAACTTCCTGGTTATTCTCCACTGATTAGTGGTTCCAAATAAAGCTTCTTAGATCGTGGTTCATCCTGGTTTGATAAGAATCATGAAGATATTGCCATATGTCCGAACAGGCTAATCTGGAATCATCTGGATAGAAAGTGGGATATCTTCTTACTCACAACTCCTATGAGATTTATTCAACTTCCTGGTTATTCTCCACTGATTAGTGGTTCCAAATAAAGCTTCTTAGATCGTGGTTCATCCTGGTTTGATAAGAATCATGAAGATAATGCATATGTCCGAACAGGCTAATCTGGAATCATCTGGATAGAAAGTGGGATATCTTCTTACTCACAACTCCTATGAGATTTATTCAACTTCCTGGTTATTCTCCACTGATTAGTGGTTCCAAATAAAGCTTCTTAGATCGTGGTTCATCCTGGTTTGATAAGAATCATGAAGATATTGCCATATGTCCGAACAGGCTAATCTGGAATCATCTGGATAGAAAGTGGGATATCTTCTTACTCACAACTCCTATGAGATTTATTCAACTTCCTGGTTATTCTCCACTGATTAGTGGTTCCAAATAAAGCTTCTTAGATCGTGGTTCATCCTGGTTTGATAAGAATCATGAAGATAATGGCATATGTCCGAACAGGCTAATCTGGAATCATCTGGATAGAAAGTGGGATATCTTCTTACTCACAACTCCTATGAGATTTATTCAACTTCCTGGTTATTCTCCACTGATTAGTGGTTCCAAATAAAGCTTCTTAGATCGTGGTTCATCCTGGTTTGATAAGAATCATGAAGATAATGGCATATGTCCGAACAGGCTAATCTGGAATCATCTGGATAGAAAGTGGGATATCTTCTTACTCACAACTCCTATGAGATTTATTCAACTTCCTGGTTATTCTCCACTGATTAGTGGTTCCAAATAAAGCTTCTTAGATCGTGGTTCATCCTGGTTTGATAAGAATCATGAAGATATTGCCATATGTCCGAACAGGCTAATCTGGAATCATCTGGATAGAAAGTGGGATATCTTCTTACTCACAACTCCTATGAGATTTATTCAACTTCCTGGTTATTCTCCACTGATTAGTGGTTCCAAATAAAGCTTCTTAGATCGTGGTTCATCCTGGTTTGATAAGAATCATGAAGATAATGGCATATGTCCGAACAGGCTAATCTGGAATCATCTGGATAGAAGGTGGGATATCTTCTTGCTCACAACACTTATGAGATTTATTCAACTTCCTGGTTATTCTCCACTGATTAGTGGTTCCAAATAAAGCTTCTTAGATCGTGGTTCATCCTGGTTTGATAAGAATCATGAAGATATTGCCATATGTCCGAACAGGCTAATCTGGAATCATCTGGATAGAAAGTGGGATATCTTCTTACTCACAACTCCTATGAGATTTATTCAACTTCCTGGTTATTCTCCACTGATTAGTGGTTCCAAATAAAGCTTCTTAGATCGTGGTTCATCCTGGTTTGATAAGAATCATGAAGATAATGGCATATGTCCGAACAGGCTAATCTGGAATCATCTGGATAGAAAGTGGGATATCTTCTTACTCACAACTCCTATGAGATTTATTCAACTTCCTGGTTATTCTCCACTGATTAGTGGTTCCAAATAAAGCTTCTTAGATCGTGGTTCATCCTGGTTTGATAAGAATCATGAAGATATTGCCATATGTCCGAACAGGCTAATCTGGAATCATCTGGATAGAAAGTGGGATATCTTCTTACTCACAACTCCTATGAGATTTATTCAACTTCCTGGTTATTCTCCACTGATTAGTGGTTCCAAATAAAGCTTCTTAGATCGTGGTTCATCCTGGTTTGATAAGAATCATGAAGATAATGCATATGTCCGAACAGGCTAATCTGGAATCATCTGGATAGAAAGTGGGATATCTTCTTACTCACAACACTTATGAGATTTATTCAACTTCCTGGTTATTCTCCACTGATTAGTGGTTCCAAATAAAGCTTCTTAGATCGTGGTTCATCCTGGTTTGATAAGAATCATGAAGATAATGGCATATGTCCGAACAGGCTAATCTGGAATCATCTGGATAGAAAGTGGGATATCTTCTTACTCACAACTCCTATGAGATTTATTCAACTTCCTGGTTATTCTCCACTGATTAGTGGTTCCAAATAAAGCTTCTTAGATCGTGGTTCATCCTGGTTTGATAAGAATCATGAAGATATTGCCATATGTCCGAACAGGCTAATCTGGAATCATCTGGATAGAAAGTGGGATATCTTCTTACTCACAACTCCTATGAGATTTATTCAACTTCCTGGTTATTCTCCACTGATTAGTGGTTCCAAATAAAGCTTCTTAGATCGTGGTTCATCCTGGTTTGATAAGAATCATGAAGATAATGGCATATGTCCGAACAGGCTAATCTGGAATCATCTGGATAGAAAGTGGGATATCTTCTTACTCACAACTCCTATGAGATTTATTCAACTTCCTGGTTATTCTCCACTGATTAGTGGTTCCAAATAAAGCTTCTTAGATCGTGGTTCATCCTGGTTTGATAAGAATCATGAAGATATTGCCATATGTCCGAACAGGCTAATCTGGAATCATCTGGATAGAAAGTGGGATATCTTCTTACTCACAACTCCTATGAGATTTATTCAACTTCCTGGTTATTCTCCACTGATTAGTGGTTCCAAATAAAGCTTCTTAGATCGTGGTTCATCCTGGTTTGATAAGAATCATGAAGATAATGGCATATGTCCGAACAGGCTAATCTGGAATCATCTGGATAGAAAGTGGGATATCTTCTTACTCACAACTCCTATGAGATTTATTCAACTTCCTGGTTATTCTCCACTGATTAGTGGTTCCAAATAAAGCTTCTTAGATCGTGGTTCATCCTGGTTTGATAAGAATCATGAAGATATTGCCATATGTCCGAACAGGCTAATCTGGAATCATCTGGATAGAAAGTGGGATATCTTCTTACTCACAACTCCTATGAGATTTATTCAACTTCCTGGTTATTCTCCACTGATTAGTGGTTCCAAATAAAGCTTCTTAGATCGTGGTTCATCCTGGTTTGATAAGAATCATGAAGATAATGGCATATGTCCGAACAGGCTAATCTGGAATCATCTGGATAGAAAGTGGGATATCTTCTTACTCACAACTCCTATGAGATTTATTCAACTTCCTGGTTATTCTCCACTGATTAGTGGTTCCAAATCAAGCTTCTTAATATTGGTTCATCCTGGTTTGATAAGAATCATGAAGATATTGCCATATGTCCGAACAGGCTAATCTGGAATCATCTGGATAGAAAGTGGGATATCTTCTTACTCACAACTCCTATGAGATTTATTCAACTTCCTGGTTATTCTCCACTGATTAGTGGTTCCAAATAAAGCTTCTTAGATCGTGGTTCATCCTGGTTTGATAAGAATCATGAAGATAATTGCATATGTCCGAACAGGCTAATCTGGAATCATCTGGATAGAAAGTGGGATATCTTCTTGCTCACAACACTTATGAGATTTATTCAACTTCCTGGTTATTCTCCACTGATTAGTGGTTCCAAATAAAGCTTCTTAGATCGTGGTTCATCCTGGTTTGATAAGAATCATGAAGATAATGCCATATGTCCGAACAGGCTAATCTGGAATCATCTGGATAGAAAGTGGGATATCTTCTTACTCACAACTCCTATGAGATTTATTCAACTTCCTGGTTATTCTCCACTGATTAGTGGTTCCAAATAAAGCTTCTTAGATCGTGGTTCATCCTGGTTTGATAAGAATCATGAAGATATTGCCATATGTCCGAACAGGCTAATCTGGAATCATCTGGATAGAAAGTGGGATATCTTCTTACTCACAACTCCTATGAGATTTATTTAACTTCCTGGTTATTCTCCACTGAATAGTGGTTCCAAATAAAGCTTCTTAGATCGTGGTTCATGTTGGGGTCAAAATCGGTCAAGACGAAATCGATGTCCGAAAATCTCGGAAAAACATGAAAAATGTTAGAGCAACCTCGAGAGACTAATTGTTAATCGAGAAACCTCGGGAAAATATTAAGTTCGAGATTAATCATCTCGAAATCAACTGCTAGAAACATTTTCTACACAAGGAAAAACCTACGGAAAACTAAAAACGCAAAAAACACGCACACGCCGAAGGAACCGAGCAGCCAACTCCGGACGTGGCTGTGGCCGCCGGGCGGCTAGCCCCGTTGATAGAACCAAAATACGGATCACTCTACCGGTACGGATGATATGAACTCAGATCCGAGAGGATTGAGAACTGGTGGGATGAACGGTGACACAAAGGGTTGCGGAAGGCCCGATGATACTACCAGAGGTGAACTCCGAAGAGAACTGATGGATTGAACGGTGACACAAAGGGTTGCGGAAGGCCCGATGATACTACCAGAGGTGCTTGATTGTCGCCTGATATGACTCACAGGTCCGACAAGGAAGCAAACTCGATCTGTTGCCGGATGTGATGCACCGGTCCAACGAGAAAGAGAGAGTTACTTGGAGCTAACCACACCAAGAACAAGAAAAGTGAGATTCCCTCTCAAGGTTCCAAAAATAAACACTCAAAACTTATTTTATTTCATTGATCAAATGGCCTTTATATAATAGGCAAGGCATACAAAAGGTTTAGTCAAAACCTAGAAAATTGTAAGCTAATAAATATTAAAACTTGACCAAAGAACAAAGAACAAAGACCAAAGACCAAGACTTTTGACCGAAAATGAGAATTTGTGGTCGAAAAACTCTTCGGCTGATCTCGTCCTTTTGCATGGTCGACAGGCTCTGGATTACCGTCAGATTGATATATTATTTGACCATACCTTATCGTTTCTTGTTGGGCCTTTCTTTCTTTGGGCTGAATCGGGTTCATAAACATATTTTCATAAATCGTCAAGCCCATCTCGTTTAAAACTCAAGACCAAAAGCCAAACTTTCTTGATTTATTTCTGCTGCTGATTCAGGGCACATCATTCCCTCCTTCTTTAAAAAGATTTGCCCTCAAATCTGTCTTTCTTTAGCAACAGTAGAATGATCTCTTGGCTTTTCGTAGAACTCTTTTTTTTTTTTTTTTTTTAAGAAAAGAAGAAGAAAGGTAAAAGATGGATGAAGAAGATGGAAAGATGAGAAAAATGAACAGATAGTACCGGTTGAGTGGCTCTGATACCACTTGATAGAACCAAAATACGGATCACTCTACCGGTACGGATGATATGAACTCAGATCCGAGAGGATTGAGAACTGGTGGGATGAACGGTGACACAAAGGGTTGCGGAAGGCCGATGATACTACCAGAGGTGAACTCCGAAGAGAACTGATGGATTGAACGGTGACACAAAGGGTTGCGGAAGGCCCGATGATACTACCAGAGGTGCTTGATTGTCGCCTGATATGACTCACAGGTCCGACAAGGAAGCAAACTCGATCTGTTGCCGGATGTGATGCACCGGTCCAACGAGAAAGAGAGAGTTACTTGGAGCTAACCACACCAAGAACAAGAAAAGTGAGATTCCCTCTCAAGGTTCCAAAAATAAACACTCAAAACTTATTTTATTTCATTGATCAAATGGCCTTTATATAATAGGCAAGGCATACAAAAGGTTTAGTCAAAACCTAGAAAATTGTAAGCTAATAAATATTAAAACTTGACCAAAGAACAAAGAACAAAGACCAAAGACCAAGACTTTTGACCGAAAATGAGAATTTGTGGTCGAAAAACTCTTCGGCTGATCTCGTCCTTTTGCATGGTCGACAGGCTCTGGATTACCGTCAGATTGATATATTATTTGACCATACCTTATCGTTTCTTGTTGGGCCTTTCTTTCTTTGGGCTGAATCGGGTTCATAAACATATTTTCATAAATCGTCAAGCCCATCTCGTTTAAAACTCAAGACCAAAAGCCAAACTTTCTTGATTTATTTCTGCTGCTGATTCAGGGCACATCACCCGTGCTGGCCGTGGCCACCGCCGGCTAGCACCCGTGCTGGCCGTGGCCGCAGGGCGGCTAGCCCCGTGCTGGCCGTGGCCGTCGGCGGCTAGCACCCGTGATGGCCGTGGCCGCCGGGCGGCTAGCCCCGTGCTGGCCGTGGCGCGCGGCGGCTAGCGCCCGTGCTGGCCGTGGCCGCCGGCGGCTAGCGCCCGTGATGGCCGTGGCCGCCGGGCGGCTAGCCCCGTGCTGGTCGTGGCCGCCGGCGGCTAGCGCCCGTGCTGGCCGTGGCCGCCGGGCGGCTAGCCCCGTGCTGGCCGTGGCCGCCGGCGGCTAGCGCCCGTGCTGGCCGTGGTCGCCGGGCGGCTAGTCCCGTGCTGGCTCGGGACATCGGACGGCTAGTCTTCGTGCATAAGTTCTAGGCCTCCGGGTCGCCAGAAATCCGTGTTTTGCGACTTTCCGAGATCCCGCAGACAAAACTCCTTTTCCTGCTCCAAGATTCCAAAGAACCCGTAAGACGTCAACGGACATGAAGACTTCGTATAAAACGGTGATGGTTATCTTAAGACACCATGTGCCTCAGCAATGGATCGAAGATCTTCCGAAAGACTCGACATCCAAGTAGGAGCATTCTTTCAAAGAAAATCGTAGAAAACAGCGGAAGACCGGAAGACGGTCCGAAAGGGACCAAACCCGATCGAACAACCCGTTTACGATTTTCTAAAAGGATAGATACGACGGTTTACAATTATCTTCGCATGACAAGATAAATGTCAACTTTCCGAAAAGATAAATGTCAACTTTCCCGATAAACGCGAAAGCCGACGAAAATGGAAAAAGTCCAGCCCGCGGCGGACTCAACCCATCAAGAATAGACCGTCATATGGGAGTATATAAGCAAAGCTAGGAGCAGAGGAAGGGGGATCCGAAATCAGAAGAAAGAAACCACCACAGAGCAACTTAGAACTTAGGCTTTTATTTCCTTTTTAGCGAGCTGCGACTCAACTAGGTTAGATCTAGGTTTCGAGACTAGCGACGATCGACAGCTCTTGGGGCCGAGATCTCGACCTGTTGTCCAACGCTCTCCACAGATTCGGAAATAAGATTCTTTCTTTTTGCTATCTTTATTTTACGCATTTATTCCCAAACTAGAATCGTATTAACTTTGTCGTGCGTGCCCAGCAGATAGCCGGGATCCTCGGGGAAAACTAGGTCAACTTAGTTTTCCTACGTTTTAACTTAACTAAAATCGACAGTGTGAATTTCGGTTCCCACAGATTGGCGCTAGAAGGAGGGGGATTCACGGATTTATCTTTCTCGCAACTATGCACGCCCAGTTAAGCATGTCTGCTGACGCGGAAAAAGACAAGCAAACACACGACGGACCAGCCGTCGATGTCAACGCTGAGAAGACTCCTGACGGAAATGTATCGACGGTCACTGCCGAGGCAAACACCGCGATGCTGGACCAGGTGATAGAACTGTTCGCCACCGCCCAGAAACGGTCGGAAGAACGAGAGAAACTAATGGCTTCACTCGCTAAACAGGTCAACTGATAGACCCCGGCCCAAGGATCAGTACATGGAACCAGCTCTGCATGGAGTTCAGGACGTCCAGATCAGTTCAGCCGAGGTTCATCCATCCGGCCGTACCAGACAGACAGACCGAGCCGCATACCGGATCGACTCGCGTACACCCGGAAAGGACCTTAGGCCGGATCCACGACCAGACGATGGAATTGATCGACCCACATCACTTCTTTCCCGACCCATTCATCATTCTAGGACTGACAGTCAAGCCAGAATCCATGATCATTGTGATCAACACCCGGATCATCGTGATCATCGTGATCAACACCCGGATCATCGTGATCATCACCCGGATCATCGTGATCACCACCCGGATCATCGTGATCATCACCGGGATCATGCTGATCACGACCTTTCCAACCACTTTGATGATTTCATGATGATCGATGCTTCCAACTTCTCCAAAAGAATGTTTCTTAAGCTCTCTGAAGATTTGGGTCAAGAAAAGTTGCCATCCGTTCATGAAGGTTCACTGAACAGTCCGCGGACAGCCCTTCGTGCGTCCTGGTCCATACCGTGATGAACTTGATCAACACAGCAAGGTTCATTGAACCTGGACAGAAGAATTTGAAGGATTTAACTGCAGTCAACATGAGATTTCGTGCCTTGACCAGATCTGGTCAATATTTAAATTTTTTATGGAATATTTTCTTTTTCTAGGATTACATTTCCCATGATTATTTATGTCTTTCTTTGACTTGTAATCCTATAAATAAGGCCTATGAGCCACGAAATAAGACAGACCTTTTTCCCCTTTTTATGAGTTTTAACTCTTTGTTCTTGGTTGAACATTTCTTAGTTTCTTGGTGAGGTTACCTCCAAGTCTCGATCCTTCCTTTGTTGGACCGGTGCGTCACATCCGGCAACATTTGAAGTCTGGTAGTATCATTGGGCCTTTCCGCATCACCATTCATCCCACCAGTTCTCTATCCTTCCGGATCAGAGTTCATATCAACCTTACCGAAAGAGTGATCCGATTTTGGTTCAATCAAGTGGTATGATAGACCCCGGCCCAAGGATCAGTACATGGAACCAGCTCTGCATGGAGTTCAGGACGTCCAGATCAGTTCAGCCGAGGTTCATCCATCCGGCCGTACCAGACAGACAGACCGAGCCGCATACCGGATCGACCCGCGTACACCTGGGAAGGACCTTAGGCCGGATCCACGACCAGACGATGGAATTGATCGACCCACATCACTTCTTTCCCGACCCATTCATCATTCTAGGACTGACAGTCAAGCCAGAATCCATGATCATTTTGATCAACACCCGGATCATCGTGATCATCGTGATCAACACCCGGATCATCGTGATCATCACCCGGATCATCGTGATCACCACCCGGATCATCGTGATCATCACCCGGATCATGCTGATCACGACCTTTCCAACCACTTTGATGATTTCATGATGATCGATGCTTCCAACTTCTCCAAAAGAATGTTTCTTAAGCTCTCTGAAGATTTGGGTCAAGAAAAGTTGCCATCCGTTCATGAAGGTTCACTGAACAGTCCGCGGACAGCCCTTCGTGCGTCCTGGTCCATACCGTGATGAACTTGATCAACACAGCAAGGTTCATTGAACCTGGACAGAAGAATTTGAAGGATTTAACTGCAGTCAACATGAGATTTCGTGCCTTGACCAGATCTGGTCAATATTTATATTTTTTGGAATATTTTCTTTTTCTAGGATTACATTTCCCATGATTATTTATGTCTTTCTTTGACTTGTAATCCTATAAATAAGGCCTATGAGCCACGAAATAAGACAGACCTTTTTCCCCTTTTTATGAGTTTTAACTCTTTGTTCTTGGTTGAACATTTCTTAGTTTCTTGGTGAGGTTATCTCCAAGTCTCGATCCTTCCTTTGTTGGACCGGTGCGTCACATCCGGCAACATTTGAAGTCTGGTAGTATCATTGGGCCTTTCCGCATCCCATTGTGTCACTATTCATCCCACCAGTTCTCTATCCTTCCGGATCAGAGTTCATATCAACCTTACCGAAAGAGTGATCCGATTTTGGTTCTATCAAGTGGTATCAGAGCCACTCTTCCGGTAACTCTTTTCTATCCATTTTCTCATCTCTCCATTTCTTCTAAACACTTCTTCATCTATCTATCTTGAACCCGGGCCCCTCATTACCCCCATAAAAAAAAAAAAGATCTAAGATTATGCTGTAAAAAAAAAAAAAAAAAAAAAGATTACAAAAAAAAAAAAAAAAAAAGATTCAAAGTTTGATTGTTTGTGGTGAGGTGGTGGAAGAGAAAGCCTGCTGGCCGAAGAGAAATCCGGCCTTTGAGGTGGTTAAGGCGGGTTCCCCTTTGAAATCTCTTATCTTTCTATCTTAAACCTTTGATCTTGCTTGGATTTGCCCATTGGGATTCTTTGATCTGTTCTCTTAGAACTTTGAGTATAAACCTTGTGTGATCACCATAAAATCTGAGAGAAAACACTTGTGTGGGTGAGGATCAAACACTTGAGAGTGTGAGATTTTTTATCTAACTTTTGTGTTGAGATTTTCAGGTTAAGATGTTTGGTCTTCTAAGGCAAAGTAGCAAGAAGAACTCCCCACGACCATCTGTCTCTCAAACTCCATTTAAATATTCTTTGAACAATTTTGATGAGTTTGTTAGTGTGCAGGAAAAGCCAAACCAAAGGTGCAAAGAAAAGGTCAAAGATGTGGCTGATCCAAAGAGGCGATCCTTTCAGTTTGATGTCCAAGAGATCTGTGACAACTTTGAGAAGGGAATGATGCAAGCCCTCAAGGACGTCAGCAAGAGCCACAAGAAGAGCACATCCACACGTGCACCTGTAGCTGAGCCATCCTTGTTCATCAGTGAGAAAACTCAAGGTGAATCTGAAAACCATTTTGAAAAGCTTAAAGATTTTTCAGATTCTTTACCCATTTATGATGAATCTGATGAAGAGCTAATTGAAAGCTTGATCACTTGTGAGGATAAATGTGATGATCTTCCTTCTCTTGAACCTGAGTTTGTGTTTGAGAATGAGCAAGCTAATGTAGAACTAATTGTTTTGCAACCGGAGCTTCCGAGTAGTCTTGTTTTGTCTCCACAGGTTTTTGAGGAAGAACCATTCAACCATCCACATCATGGACGACTTCCTGGCACTAGGACACCTTTTGATGATGATCTAGGTCCTATCTTTGATGAGGAGGACGAACTTGGTCCAGTCTTTGATGAGGAAGCAACAAGCATCACATCCATCGCTATGGAGAGTCATCTATGCTTTGATCCCGGCACATCTCCTCCCCCTTTGTCTCCGGATTTTCAAAAGCACTGTGAGAACTCTGATTTGCTTAATTCTCTGCCTGAAATGTTTGTCAAGATCAGTTCTCATGATGTGACTCGTTTTGGTCTTGACAAGATGAAAGAATTTTGTGTTTCAAAATCTGTTTTTGAAAACATAATTATTTCTTTTGAAAATTTTAAACCTGATGAACTTCTTGATCAACAATGTTTTCAAAATGTCAATGGCATCAATTCTGGAATTATTTTGAGCTTTGATCAGTTCTTGTAACACAACAAAAGGTTTTCATTCTCTTGAAAAGTCATTTGATCATAGTTTGCAACAAACCGATTTCTGTGCTAGAAACTCTTTTGATTCGTTTGTTTTCAAAGGAAATGACTTTGATCTGAGTTCTTATATTCATGCACTGATCACTGATAATTTATTTGCATCCTCTTGTGCCTTGGACGGAATTTTGGTTAATAAGTTGCTGGAACATGAATCACTTAGAACTGAAAATGATTTTTGTGATCTGAATTCTTGTGATTATGTTTTGCAGCCTGATTGATGTGGTCATCAAACCAGTAGCTGAACCGGAAGTCAACCAAGCAGTCCAAACCGGCCACTTTGGAGGTACCAGCGACATAGGTCCAGTCCACGGCGTATATCTCGACAACCAAAGGGAGTTTTGGAGTGAAATCCAAGCAGTCTAAACCGGCCACTTTGGAGGTACCAGCGACATAGGTCCAGTCCACGGCGTATTTTACTGGATTCTACACTCAAGAAGGAGTCCGGCCCAATTGGAATTTCCAGAAAAGCTTACCGGACCAAAGAGTTATGAATTTTACAAACTTGAGGTTCTCCAGCCCATCCAGTTGCGAGTATCAGACTTTAGAAGATGATTTCAGCCCAACCATGAAGCGGCCCTTTCCAGAATCAATCATGGGTTTCAAGAGGGAATTATTATCTATCCAGAGAGTCCAGAATCAGGCGAATTGGTTCAGGGAATACCAAGATACAATCAATTTCCCAAAACCGATCAAACCGACATTATTTTGGGAAAGTTGCCAACCAATTCGATTTGGTCCAAACCAAACTTATCTATGGAAGCCAGGAGATCATCTTAACCATCCAGAATACATACAAGACGTCCTCAGCTGCACCAGCACCCAGGAGATCAGGAGGATCTTCATTTGCACAAACCTTCCATTTTTGGCAGCATGGACACTAAATGGTTTAAATGAGTTTCTACTGATTTTTGCTCAAGACCAACGGCCATATTCTTCATCATGGCAACTCAGAGACATCTCAGGAAGACTCCTAGACCGTGGCTACATCCAGAAGCTGTCCAGATACAAGATCAGATCAAGTTTCCCCTTTGAAGAGAGCATAAATCAAGCTAAAGGCTATTTCTTTGGAGCCATCAAAGCCTTTGCTTCCAAGAGTTTTATTTCGATTTTATTTGTTTCCTTTAGTCATTTTTAGACTGTTAGAATGTCCCAAGGTCGAGCCTATATAAGCTCATTTAGTTTGTCTTTGTTAATCACCCTTGAATTTTATGAATGAACATGCAGTTTTTCTAGTTTTTCTTAAAACTATTATCTAAGTCTTTTGAGTGTTGTGAGAAGCAGCTCTTGAGCAACCTGACTTATCAAAGCATCCTTACACAGAGCTTTGTGGCGTCCTCAATCCCCCCATCATTTCCATCTACTGATTTGCCTTGAGAGAGACTTCAGTCCAGCAAGCAAATCCCGTATCTATCCATCTTCCATCCATTGATCTTGTTGAGAGTGACTTCAGTCCAGCAACAAAGATCCCATCTCCATCAATCTATCCCTTTTCTATTTGCTTTTATTCTTATTATCATTCTGATTCATATTCATATTTGCTTCTGTTTGCATCATAAACATAAAAAAACTCATAAAAAGGTTCACTCTTGTTTCAGGTACCAATCCGAACTATTGGACTAAACCTCAGTTCCATATTTCCGGAAGGCCTGACCCTGTGCCCACAACATTTTGGTATCAGAGCTCAAGCTCCTGACTAAGGTGATATCTATCCTTGCATCATATCTTATTTGCTTGCATTTGTTTTCATCTTAAAAAAAAAAAAAAAAAAAAAAAAACAGTTTTTGCATTTTTTTTGTTCTTAAGAAAAGAAAAATAAAAGAGAAGAAGTTTCTTGCATTTGATTCACGAAAATTTTGAAAAGAAATCTCATATTGTGTTTGCATTCATTGCCCAGCTCCATTTGCCATATTTATATTTTGTGCATTCATTTAAAAAAAAAAATCTGCATTTTGCATTTTTTTTGACTTGCATAGAAAAATCAAAAACAATTTTCAGCATTAGTTTTCTTTCCATATTTTCTTTTCATTTGTGTTAATTGTCATTCCATATTTCGAGTTTGCATTAAGAAAACCAAAAGAAAAATCATTTTTTGCATAGTTGATTTCATTTCGGTTCATATTTGCATATTTATCGGTTTTGTTTTAATTAGTTTACATTGCTGCATTGTTATTTTGCTAAACCAGAACTTCCCTATTCTTCACTTGATCTTTGAGAGTGTTTTCAGGAAGCCATGGTAGGAGAAACACCCGGACAAAGTCAGATGGCCAAGAAGAGCCAACATTTGACAGCTTTGCAAGAGGTTGAACAGATTGCTCAGTTGAGGAAAAGAAGAAAGGCACAAGGCCAACGTCCACAGCCAGGAGAAAGAAGATTTGGAGATGCACCAGAGGCTGTCTATGTCGAGCCCAAGCCACCAGATCCTTCAAGGATCAATAAAAATCCAAATTCTAAAACCCCCAAACTTAATGTTGTTAATTCTCATTTTGATTATAACTCTTTTGCTAATAAAGTTGAACTCTTTAAATTTTCAGGAAAAAAGAGGTTATCTTAGATGGGAGAGGAACCTTGATGAATGGTTTCACTACAACAACATCTTGAAGGAAGAAAGGCTATCTTATGCCATTGAACATCTAAAAGGAGATGCCTTTAAATGGTGGGTTCAAGAAGTAGATGATAGATGGTTTTACAAGGAGCCAACTATCAAAACGTGGGGAGAACTTAAGAAAGCCATGAGGTATGAGTTTGCACCAGATTTTACAACATCTCAAATCAAGGAGAAGTACCCAAGGAGGTATCCAACTCATGGTTCCCAAGAAGCAAGAGAAGATGTGCCCAAAGGAGGTCATAGAAGCTTGATCCATCAAGACCAGATTCGGCCAAGCAGGAGACCCACGGTTTTCTATGATAAATACCAACTTAATGAGGTCCCAAAGACTATGGAGAAGAAGGGGTTTGTCAGCCAAGACACATTGGCCAGACTCAAAGAAAAATCAGACAAACCAATTTTTCAAGAAAAGGCCAAGGTAAGTCCTATACTTGATAAATTTGTTTATGAATCATCTCCCACTGGTATAAGTCACTTGTCTTTGTCAAAGGATGTTAAGGCAGGTACTGAGGTCCAGAGAAACACAATCTCCACATCCTTGTTGGACTCAAAAAATTTCCAAGATTTATGTCCAAGGAGTAAAGAGATTTCAAATCCAAAGAAAGAAGAGGCACCAAGCCAAGATAAGTCTTCTAACTCTAAGGATTTAAAAGAACAGATATGTTATAAATGTCATAAAAAAGGACACTTTGCTGTGACTTGCCCCACTAAGCAAGCATTGATACAAACATCACTAGAAAAGAAAACAGATTTATCTATAAAAAGTGATAGTTTTATTCAATCTGATTTATTGGTTCAAAATTCTGGTATAATGCACTTGTTTTTGCCAAGGAATTTTGATCCAGGAATAACAAAAGACAGAGAGCCTAGAGGAAGAGATCCCACGTCCCTAGAAAGGCACACCATCAGCATTACATGTGCAAAACAGAATGAAGGAGAAGCTGGCAACAAAGAGAAAATCATACTTCAACTTTTTGATGCAATCAAAGTAAGTATGAATTTTAAATATTCTGTTTTTAAATCTTCAACCACAGATATAATGCATTTGTCTTTGCCAAGAAATTATTTTTCAGATACAAGACAAGAAGAAGATCACACCAAACAAGATAAAAGGGTGCAAGAAAGGCAGCCATCAATCCAAAGCTGTCCAAAGAAGAATTTAATTTTTCATCATGCTGATGCACCTATGGTAAATTCGACCATATCACATTCTGTTTATGAAACTCCAGTATCAGATATAATTCATTTTGTCTTTGTCCAGAATGTTGAGGATTTTTCAGGTTGCAAAGAAGAAAGCTTTAAAGAAATCCCACCGGATAATCTTTTATTACTTGGAGAATCAGTCCCAAAGATGATCAACCATGAGGATACCACTAGTGTGATGTACCATCAACTCCAGAAGAGAAGAAATGACACTATCCAGACCAGAGGCGTGATCATTTCCCATCTTTTTAAAGAAGAGCCACCAGATGCACAACCCATTACCAAACCAAAATTGTATCAAGGTAAGGTTCTAAACTCCCAAAAGAGAATGAAACCTGACTTGCTCTATTGTGGTGTATCAGGTTATCCAGTTTTGAGGTCAAAACCTTCACAAGGGGGAGGGGATGATGTGGTCATCAAACCAGTAGCTGAACCGGAAGTCAACCAAGCAGTCCAAACCGGCCACTTTGGAGGTACCAGCGACATAGGTCCAGTCCACGGCGTATATCTCGACAACCAAAGGGAGTTTTGGAGTGAAACAAATTTTAATAGATTCTACACTCAAGAAGTATTCCAGCCCAATTGGAATTTCCATAAAATCTTACCGGACCAAAGAGTTATGAATTTTACAAACTTGAGGTTCTCCAGCCCATCCAGTTGCGAGTATCAGACTTTAGAAGATGATTTCAGCCCAACCATGAAGCGGCCCTTTCCAGAATCAATCATGGGTTTCAAGAGGGAATTATTATCTATCCAGAGAGTCCAGAATCAGGCGAATTGGTTCAGGGAATACCAAGATACAATCAATTTCCCAAAACCGATCAAACCGACATTATTTTGGGAAAGTTGCCAACCAATTCGATTTGGTCCAAACCAGACTTATCTATGGAAGCCAGGAGATCATCTTAACCATCCAGAAGACATACAAGACGTCCTCAGCTGCACCAGCACCCAGGAGATCAGGAGGATCTTCATTTGCACAAACCTTCCATTTTTGGCAGCATTGATACTAAATGGTTTAAATGAGTTTCTACTGATTTTTGCTCAAGACCAACGGCCATATTCTTCATCATGGCAACTCAGAGACATCTCAGGAAGACTCCTAGACCGTGGCTACATCCAGAAGCTGTCCAGATACAAGATCAGATCAAGTTTCCCCTTTGAAGAGAGCATAAATCAAGCTAAAGGCTATTTCTTTGGAGCCATCAAAGCCTTTGCTTCCAAGAGTTTTATTTCGATTTTATTTGTTTCCTTTAGTCATTTTTAGACTGTTAGAATGTCCCAAGGTCGAGCCTATATAAGCTCATTTAGTTTGTCTTTGTTAATCACCCTTGAATTTTATGAATGAATATGCAGTTTTTCTAGTTTTTCTTAAAACTATTATCTAAGTCTTTTGAGTGTTGTGAGAAGCAGCTCTTGAGCAACCTGACTTATCAAAGCATCCTTACACAGAGCTTTGTGGCGTCCTCAATCCCCCCATCGTTTCCATCTACTGATTTGCCTTGAGAGAGACTTCAGTCCAGCAAGCAAATCCCGTATCTATCCATCTTCCATCCATTGATCTTGTTGAGAGTGACTTCAGTCCAGCAACAAAGATCCCATCTCCATCAATCTATCCCTTTTCTATTTGCTTTTATTCTTATTATCATTCTGATTCATATTCATATTTGCTTCTGTTTGCATCATAAACATAAAAAAACTCATAAAAAGGTTCACTCTTGTTTCAGGTACCAATCCGAACTATTGGACTAAACCTCAGTTCCATATTTCCGGAAGGCCTGACCCTGTGCCCACAACACTGATCTTGTGTGTTTTGAAACTGATAAACCTTGGCATCTTTTGAGATCATCTCGTGATCAATGTGTTGTTTTGAGCCTTAATGATATTTTGGTTTACAACACATTCTTTGATAAGTCTCTTAAGTCTTTGACAAATGTTTCTCAATCTGAACTTAAGCTTGTGTATTCAGATGTTGAGCAGGATATGCACTTTCTGAAAATGTCTAATATTTTGCATGTCTTGAGAAATTCTGGTCTGTAACATCTATTTTGATGATCATCTTGAAAGGCTGAAATGTGTGCTTCTTGTTCTTGGAAAATATATTTTGAAGTTTGATTTGAACAAGTATCTCTCTTGCACATTTGATCCTGGTCTTTTAGTGTTTGTTTTGAGTATCCAGGAAATACAGGTTCAGCCTCTGAATGAAAGCATTGATCGTGCCCAACAGCCTGAGTTTTGGAGAAGCATTGTTGTCCAAACCGGCTACCTTGGAGATGCCAGCGACAGAGGTTCAGTCCACGACGGGTATCTCGACTTTCAGAAGGTCTTTTCCCATGAAATCAATTTTCCTGGAAGGCTAACTCACCAAGGATTCTCTGAGGCTTGGAATCACTTGAAAAGCTTCGCGGATGAAGGAGATATGAATTTTTCAAACAGGAGGTTCTCCAGCCCATCTATCCGCGAGTACAAGATTTCTAAAGGAGATTCATGCCCAAGAAGGGAACGACCTGAGCCAAAACCGATCCTCCATGAACCAGAGGTGTTTCCTCAGTCAACTACCTGTCCAAACCAAAAGCACTGTAAGGATCATGGGTTGATTGTCTCTACTCTTCATGAAAATGTTTTGAAACCGAGAATTTCTAAGCAAAAACACATTTTTACTTGGTTGAAAAACATTTTGCTTAAACCTTTTCATGAATTGTTTTCATTGAGCTGTGCTTTGAAAGAGATTTGGTGTTGGAACAAGCATGAACCGAAATTGCTTAGGCAAAAAGATCATTTTGATTTCGTTCATGAAGAAAATCTTTTAAATTTGGCATTGTCTCTTGCTTTTCCTATCAGTTTGACACCTTGGCCAAATTTTGAACTTGAGAAACCAATCTTTGGTGATCAGTTTGATTGTTTGCTGCTTGCCCACGTTCTTGATAATTTTCCTAAGTGTTTTGATCCTGTTTTTGATGTCTTAAGGATAGAGAAACCCTTTGATTATTTCTTTCGCAGATTTGATGTGGTTTCTCTAGTTGTTTTGAATGAACAGGATAAGCATGATCGTTTCCCAAGGAGAGCAAGCCCTGATGGACGCCAAAGGACTTGGACTTACTTGATGAAAAGGACTTCTAAACTCCAAGGAAGTTTCTGTCCATATTTTTCATTCCCTGAATTTTCCATTAATTTTAATTCCTTTGTATCTGATTCATCTCTTTTTGATATAGGTACTTTGGATTTGAGGACAAATCCTTTTGAAGAGGGAGGGAATGATAGACCCCGGCCCAAGGATCAGTACATGGAACCAGCTCTGCATGGAGTTCAGGACGTCCAGATCAGTTCAGCCGAGGTTCATCCATCCGGCCGTACCAGACAGACAGACCGAGCCGCATACCGGATCGACCCGCGTACACCAGGGAAGGACCTTAGGCCGGATCCACGACCAGACGATGGAATTGATCGACCCACATCACTTCTTTCCCGACCCATTCATCATTCTAGGACTGACAGTCAAGCCAGAATCCATGATCATTGTGATCAACACCCGGATCATCGTGATCATCGTGATCACACCCGGATCATCGTGATCATCACCCGGATCATCGTGATCACCACCCGGATCATCGTGATCATCACCCGGATCATGCTGATCACGACCTTTCCAACCACTTTGATGATTTCATGATGATCGATGCTTCCAACTTCTCCAAAAGAATGTTTCTTAAGCTCTCTGAAGATTTGGGTCAAGAAAAGTTGCCATCCGTTCATGAAGGTTCACTGAACAGTCCGCGGACAGCCCTTCGTGCGTCCTGGTCCATACCGTGATGAACTTGATCAACACAGCAAGGTTCATTGAACCTGGACAGAAGAATTTGAAGGATTTAACTGCAGTCAACATGAGATTTCGTGCCTTGACCAGATCTGGTCAATATATATTTTTTATGGAATATTTTCTTTTTCTAGGATTACATTTCCCATGATTATTTATGTCTTTCTTTGACTTGTAATCCTATAAATAAGGCCTATGAGCCACGAAATAAGACAGACCTTTTTCCCCTTTTTATGAGTTTTAACTCTTTGTTCTTGGTTGAACATTTCTTAGTTTCTTGGTGAGGTTATCTCCAAGTCTCGATCCTTCCTTTGTTGGACCGGTGGCGTCACATCCGGCAACATTTGAAGTCTGTGAGTATCATTGGGCCTTCCGCATCCCATTGTGTCACCATTCATCCCACCAGTTCTCTATCCTTCCGGATCAGAGTTCATATCAACCTTACCGAAAGAGTGATCCCGATTTTGGTTCTATCATCAACACCTTAACAGCGAAAAGCAAACTCCCGCGCGGATCCACCAAGGTGAGGCGTGTCAGGAGGCTCGACTTCGGAACTTCCGGAGACCAAGAAAAAAGATGCCCCGAGAAAATTCCGGAACTCGTCCCTGACGATACCACTCCGACGGGGGCAGAAGAAAACGACGGGCAACTTCTACCTCCCGCAAGGGACAACGAAGGAGACGACATCGAAAGAATCAATCTGGATATCAGCGATCAATCGGACCCGTCCGACGAAGACGCCGACCTCCACCACAGAAGGACTCGAAGTCAGTCAGCTCGACTGGCGGCAGCCTTCGAAAAACCCATGACAAGAAGAGGAAGAAGACCTCTACTGGTCAGAGCAAGAAAGGTTGGCTGAGGACCAGACTCGGGCCTATCGCAGCCAACGTAGATAAAGGAGCGCGAACGGCGCCAACGAAATCCACGATTTGCGCGAGTACATCGCCAAAACTGCAGCCGAGGTGAAAGCGGTAAAATCGCAGATTCACCACGCGACCAGCACTGCCCCCGAGATCGACCTTCTCCTCGAGGAATCGAGAAAAACTTTGTTCACCTCTCGAATCACGGACGCAAGTCTCAGATCCTGGAAAAATAAAGCTTCCCACCTACGATGGAACCACAGATCCAAAGGCACAATCTGCAGTCTTTCCAGATTGCGATGGCAAGGTCTAAACTTCCGGAGCGGAAAAGGACATCGGCTGCTGTCTCCTATTCGTCGAGAACCTCAGAGGGCTGCGCTCGAGTGGTTCTCACACTTGAAAAGAAACTCCATCGGAAGTTTCCGCCAGCTTGCTTCGGCTTTTCTGAAGCAATTCTCCATGTTCATGGACAGGGAAACTTCCGACGTAGACCTTTGGAGTCTAATTCAAAAGGAAGACAACCGCTCCGCGACTACATAAGGAGGTTCAAACTCGTGATGTCCAGGGTAATAGGCCTCAGCGACAGAGTCGCCAACGACGCCCTGAGGAAAACCTCTGGTACAAAATCGAAATTCCGAAAGTGGATTTCTCTGGAAAGGCCACGCACCATCCAGGAACACTCTCCACAAGGCAACGGATTTCATCATCATGGAAGAAGAGATGAAAATCCTAGCGCAAAAAGCATGGACCGCCGAAAGCATCCAACAAGAAGAACCCTCTCGTAACGATAAGTACGTCCATCACGAAGGGGATGACGTCCAAGGCGAGCATAACTACGCCGTCATTTCCGAACAAGGAAGGACCGTCGAAACACTTGGACGCGGAACTCGTACAAGGATAATTCCAGCTGCGAGTTCCATCAGACGAGAGGTCACTCCACCGCCAACTGCAAAGTCCTCGCGCTAGACTCATTATGAAGCTGCTTGACGGCAAACTAGCAACGGTCAAGAGCATGAAAGACCTGATCCTAGATTCTGACCGTCCGCCAAAGACCGACGGAGCCAATCCGAGAATAACGCTCCTGGATCTCAATCGGGCCGAAAAAACGCGAACGGAGACAAGACGGCGAAGGAAACAACAAACAACCGCCAAAGGATCAACATGGTCATCGGAGGATCGCATTTTTACCAGGAATCCGTTTCGTCAATCAAAGCCTACGGACGGAAGGCCGAGACAAGCCCCGGATGGTGTCCAGAGGACGACGTTCCCATCACGCAATCCCCTTCGAGGAACAGGATACGACCGGACTCGATAAACCCACTACGATCCTCTGGTCATCGACTTGGTGATTCAGGATCTCGAAGTCGGCCGCATCCTCATCGACACAGGAAGCACGGTCAATATCATGTTCCGCGACACTCTGCAGAGGATGAAGATACCCTCGGAGAAGTCATCCCAGAACCAAGACCATTGACTGGATTATCGGGCGTCACGTCCATGACCCTCGGAAAATTAGACTCCCGGTCATGGCTAAAAGAAGTCACAAAGATCGTCGAATTCGCGGTAGTGGATAACCCGGCTATCTATAACGCCATAATGGGAACTCCTTGGATAAATGCCATGAAGGCAGTCCCGTCCACTTACCACCTCGGCGTCAAGTTTCCAGCACAACTGGAACGGCGGTAATCTGGGGAAGCCAAAAACAGTCGCGACTCCTACTTCCTAGCCGAACATAAACTTCGCAGCAATCGGAACGCCCCAGTAGCTAACCGAAGCGAACCAAGAAGAACCTGAGTATCTCCGAGAACTCAGCAAAAAAACAACTCGGATTTGTCCGAACAGGCAACGACTCAGGACAGCGGGAAAATCCTCGAGTCCATCGCCGAGAAAACGGATGACCTAACTCCCAACGCGACCACCGACTTAGCTGAAACAGTCAAGGCGCCGGAAATCGTGGAGTAAGTAGCAACCGCGACAGGAACAGAACTACGAGATGGCTTGATCCTCGCAAGAGGTACGTAGGCAGCTCGTCGCAACCCGACGAGTTCAGCTATCCCCCTCACCAAAGGGGGGGGGAGATGGGAACAAACATCCTTGTACTCCCGCAAAAAATACTTTTCACATGTACTCTACCTTATATAAAGTTTTTTTAATTCAAATGCTTACTCAACGCATAACATTACGGAAAAACGAAAATCATATCTTTGAGGAACGCGACGACGTCGTTAGTTCTCGAAAGGTCTTGATTCTCCATTCTCCTCCAAACAGTCCATCGCGACTCTAAAAAAAAACTCTATCAACCAGTCTGTCCGCGACTATAAAATTCATTTCCGTCGATTGGCCCCGACGGAAAAACACAGAAACGTTTCACTCAATCAAATTCGTAGTCTGCTTCTAACGAAGTCCTCTTGCATCCGACAAGGATACCATAGCGCGCTATACAAAAAATCCAAATTTTGGTTAGCTCTTCGTAAAGGAAGTAGCTCGACTTGTATCCAAACGAATCATATAAGCCGATAAGCACTTCGCAGATTCTAAAACGGTACGAGTCAGGTCAAATCGCAAACAGGCGAAACGAAAGCCGATTTGTCATCGCACAGCTTCAGTCCGAAAATAGACCTAGGTCTTGCCCTAAACCCGGCCTTGCTGGTATCTAAGACATCTCATAGGCATAAGTATCCAGAATACGAGATCCCAAAATTTGCCTCTTATCGCTTACAAACCTAACGTTCGCTACAAAGTAACCTACGGACCTGGCGAAAAAAAAGAGATTGAATACGAAGTGACTACACGTATCCAAACCCTCTACACTTGATGAAAGTATAAATCAAAACGCATAATTCATATAAAGCATTTATAACAGGGATTCGAAAGCCACCAACGGCCGATCCCGGAAAAACACAAAGTCACGCGACCTCCTAAGGG
>NW_026615984.1:0-32868 GCF_000801105.2 Raphanus sativus
GAACGGTGAATCATCGTTTAACCGGAGATTGAACCGAGTTCCAATCAGGAAAATCAAAAGGATCTCTCGGTGAAACCTCGAAACGAAGCCTCGACCTGCTTCGCCACATCTCACTGAACCATCAACTTCTCTCATTATAATCATCAACGGGCCAAGAACGGATGATCCAAAAGCATCTGAGCCGTCCATCTCTCCGCCGGGTCTTTATACGAAACATCTCCTCACGAAATCTCTCCCTTCCCCCGACAACTCCACCGGAAGCTTCGGAAACATCCCCGAACCGATAACGAACCATCAAAGACATTACATTCTCGATCCCTTCTTCCGACACCACGCGCCGTTTCCCCCGCTCGACATCTCAACTACACACCATCCCAACGCCCAACCATCCCCCGGCGACTCAAACCTCGCCGCGATTAACCGTCTCCGGCGCCAAATACAGAGGCGTTCCTCTGATCTCACCGGCGTTCCCGCTCCTCCGTTTCGCCAACCCGAAATCGGAAACCTTCACGCCGCCGTCGCCGAACACCAAAACGTTCTCGAGCTTCACATCGCAGTGAGAGTAACCTTTCGCGTGTACGTGACGCAACCCTCTAACGATCGACCTTGTGAACCGCCTCACTTCGAACTCCGGCAACCCTTCGCCGGACTTCTTGATCCTATCCGCCAAGTTTCCGCCGGGAGCGTACTCGAGAAACAGATTGTAAACCTCCTCTCCGTTCTCCACCGTCGTTCCTTCTCCGTAACACCGCACGATCTCCGGACAGTCGCCGAGATCGTCGAGAACGTCTCTCTCGTTGCGTAACGCGGCGGAGCAGGCTGCTCCGGAGGATTTCACGGCGATCAAGGGAGGAAAACGTGTCGAGCTTCTTCCAGAGGTAGTGGCTAAACTGACGGTGGAGAAGCTCCCGTGACCTATTGTTTCTCGACGAAGCCACTCCATTTAATTGTATAACTCAAAAAGTCTACGAAACAGTTAGTTTCTCTCTGTACTTTCTTCTGCAACTCTACTTCTTCTTCTGTCTCTATATATATACTCTCTACGATTATTTATTAATTTTTTTGTAAAAAGAAAAAAAAAGATGTAAAGTTTGTTGTGAGCACTAGTGTACTATTGTCTGTAATTGTTGCACGTGATATAAGCCTGTTACTGTATAGTATTTGTTATTTGTTTGTTTTTGTAATTGCTCTTGGCCACGAGATAAAATAGCTGCCAATAAAGAAAACGTGGGTGGTGAGAACGAAGAAGACGACTTACTCTTGTTGCCTTCTCTAAGATATTTCTTCCTTGCCATGCGCATCACGCGATTTTTTACAAAATTATAGTATAAAAAATAATTTATCTAATGGTTTACATATAATTTGTTACGTAAATACAGAGTTCTAGTTTTTGTATTCATCTCTTTGCCATAACTGGATTTAGTTATGTTCATTTGGTGATTTTAATTAAAAAATAAATAATTGATGCTAACTTTGTTTTGTTTGATGCATTTATATTTTTAATGAAATACATGAAGTACTTTAAAAAAAAAACACATGGAGTAGATTTGTTGTTCTACACGTTTGTTTCAGGATCTACCATGTGATTTGCGTTTTCTTCAAGTAGCGTAAATATCGGATGAGAGTTTTTATTAATTTGTTGCCTAACGTGAGCTGTTTTTCATATGGCTGTGAATATTTATTATTTTTAAAAATTAGATAATGGTCAATTGGTCATATTGATTGGGGTGGTGAGTAATTTCCTCTAGCTGAAACTGTTTTATTTAAGAAAGAAAACTGTTAAACACTCATCCACACCACTAACATCTGCATCCTCATGATTTTATTATTTATTGAAGACTGAATTATTATGTCCCTACAGATAACAAGCCCAAGTAATGTGATAAACAATAATTAGCAAACATTAAGTGATCAAAAGTTCTAAAAGAATTCAATGCAATTAACACTAACGAGTGACTGGTAGTCAAAACTTTCTGATGACTTGCCAACAAAAATAAGGTGAAAAATCAAAGTTAAGTCATAGGTGAGAACAACTGTGAATTTGATTTCAAGAAAGAAAATAGAAAAATGACTTTGAGTTTCAGTTGGTAACTACTACTCTTTAAAAAAATAATGATGAAATTCTTATTCCTCAGCTCTTATTCTATTCATGGTGTTTTTCTGTCAAATTATAAACTTATAAGTCCCCTTTATTCCTCTAATAACTTCTTCATAACTTCTTATGAATGAAAAAAAAATTATGAAGAAAAAATATTCTCTAATTTAGATGAGGAATGAGATGGATTGAACACTAATTCATATATTTTTATTTATTCATTTCCTCAATTGAATTTTGTTCATTTTTTGTTCAATTAAATTGTCACCAATGATGATAAAATAGAAAATAAGATCTTTATTTTGTTCTCGCCAAGAGATACTATGCTCCTTCTTCACCCCTGTAGTTATGCTTGACATTTTTGCTTTCAATCAGTCCTTGAGGGCATATGACAACCATAGGATCAGGGAACAATGCATGGTTTTGAAAGTGTTGCTTCTGGATAATGAGAAGGCTATATGTGGTGTGAAAGATTTGGTTTAAGTTAGATGAGGAAAATCTCAGTTGTGAAGTGAAAGAGTTAGAGCTTCATAAGCTGGAGAAGGAGAAGAAAATAACTTTTTTCAATGATTAAACAATAACAATTGCATGGCAACTTCTATTTTTCATTTATTTTTTTTTTTTGACAAAGAAAAGGGTTAAACCCGGGTCACTATTGGAACCAGACCTAACCCCCGGGGGAGTCGCAAGCCCGCGGATGGAATCCTTTTCCTGGGCATTCAAATGGGTCCTAAAGCATGGACCCATATCCGCGTTAGGTGAACAGAACAATGTGACTTAGTTTCGCATAGCAGGAGGATCGAACCTGAAACGTGTTAGCGTCCCAGGCCCGTCCACTGCCACTTGACCACAAGGCCCGTTCTTATTTTTCATTTATTATTGATAACTGAACATTTATCATAGTTAGATACACTAAATTTTATCAATTTTCTTCTTCGTCTTAACCAATTTAATAGTATATGGCAAAACACTGAATATAAGCCATTTGATAAACATATTCTTAATTTTTTTTTGTTTCATTTCCTTAATAGTGAAATGTACATATTTTATCGGGTTTTGTTTTGATATATATATAAGTTAATTTTAGTTATTTGTGGATCTTCTATCACCATGGTCAAGAGCCGACACACTGCCAATTTTGAATAATTTTTTTTAAACGAAGTATTCGAGTGTATAACCTTTTGCGCCTGAAGACTGGCTAATTGAACCTGAAACAATATGAAACACCACATAGATAATTTATCACCTACTAGTACTACTATGAGCCGGATAATAATAATTATAAAAAAAGAGAAAGGAGTCGCATAAATATCACATATATGCCTGAAAAAATGGTACCTAAAGCATGGGCTTTATGAGGTCTAGGCCATGACCGGCATTGAGCACGAGGAGGTTGAATTTGTGCCATAAACGGTGTAGTAATGATCATGAGGATAGAGTTAGTGCCCAAATGAGATAAAGTTGGGCAGTGAAATGAGTATTACATAAATGCACCAAATGGGTTACAAATATTTGCTTTGTTATGTATAAATGTATAAACGAAACAGAAAGGCCCAAGTGTCACCAATCCCGCATGAGTTAAAAGGCCTTAAATATTCTGTAAGTATCAAGATGGGCTTATCAGACAACAAAAAGACAAATGTCTGAGTTTTACCAAGTGTCACCAATCCCGCGAAGCAGCGATGGACGGCGAACGTTTAATCGCCGGAACAATCCCATAATTTAGAGCCGTACGTCTGAATTGAGAGTAGAGACAATTTGGAATTAAAAATAAGGTTTATTGGTGTTGTGAATTGAGGAAGAGAGGGAGGGAGAGAGATCTGAAAGGTCAGTGTGTGAATTTGTGTCAACAATGAATAATAATATATAAAGATGAATAAGTTTCTTATCGGATATCATCTCAAAAAAAGAAAAACGATGATTTAGTGTGTGTTAGGGTTTTTATGAATCCTCATCATCAGTTTAGTTGTTATGTTTCTTTGTGTGATGAGAAGTGAAAATTAGGAACAGATCAAAAGCTTTACAAGAAATTTTTTGGCAGTGTATACAAATGTTTTTTTTTGTTTTGTTCAAATTTGTGTCTTTTAACAAAACCAAAAAGAATGGGGAAAACTAGAGAGCAGCAGGAGAAGGAGACTTTCTGCTGCAATCGACGCGAGGAGCAAAGCAAGCCATGAAAGGTGTCATGAAAGTAGTATGTCTTCTGACAAGATGAGTGATCTTCACTGAGTTTCTGGAGACTTGTTGTTGTTCTTGTTGTTCTTGTTGTTGTTGTTGATGGTCACTTGATACTGAACTCCTCCTCATCTCCTGTGCTTTTAGCTTTGCTGATTGGAGCTTGTTCAAGATCTTATCCATTGATGCTGATTTCTTCTTCTCCAGCTTCACCTGTCAAAGAAGGATTCAGTATTAATAATAATGCTGAGATTTATATAAAAGGGTAGAAGAAGAAGGAGGGAAGGGACCTCGAGTTTTCTAATGGCAGCTTCTGCTTTGGCCTTCTGTAGATTTTCCCAAGCTGCTATCTTTGCTTCCTCTCTCTGCAACCTGCCATTGATAGAGAGAAAAAAACATTAATAGCACGACCAAGAAGAAACTGATGTAAGAATCAATATCTGTGTTTGGTTTACTTAGAAAGAGACATGGCAGGTTCAGAGATATCCCAAGAAGAAGAAGAAGCAGAAGCTTCTTCAGAGTTGTCTTCTTCTTCAACCTCAGGTTGCTCTCTCCTCATTATAATCCTAGAAGACATAACTCGTCTCTTTGGACGCTTAATCATCTTTGCTCCTTTATCCATCTTCACTTCTCTCACTTCACCACCACCACCACCTCTACAAGGAGGAGGAGGAGGAAGAGGCTCAATCACAGAAACAACCAACGGTGGAGATAGCAGCAGCTCTTGAGGAGTAGACTGGTCATTATTATTACTAGGACTCATCTCTTCTGGACTCATCTGAGTAGCTATGTCCCTTCTTGAAACCACCGGAGACTGCGCCGCCGTCGTCTCCTTCCTGTCCTCTGCTTTCTCCTCTGCACAAAATTCAACAAAAAAAGCTTAGATCTTGGACAAGAATCAGCTCAAAGTTTTGGTCTTTTCAAGATTGTATTTGTCAAAAGTGTGAGTCTTTTGATACAAAGAGTTATACTTTCAGATCCATATTGCATCTAAGAGAAGAGAGAGAGCTAACCAGTGTCAGTTTTGGAGCAAAGTGATGAACTTTCCTCACTCATCAAATCAATCCAGCTCCGGCTATGTCCATGGCCACCACCAACACTCCCTCTGAAAACCCTATCAGCCTCCAAAACACCAGTCGAAAACGGAGAGCCAGAGACCATTAAACCTCTGGGAGCCGCTGCTGCTTCCAAAGCCCGCATAGTCAACCTCGGAGAATACGGCGGAGGATGAGGAGGAAGAAGCGTGGGAGGAGGAACAATGGGACCGCTTTTGGACTTCTGCCGTCTCTGGTCGGAGAACTGAGAGCTCGCCGATGGTGGTGTGTTCGCACAGACGCCAGCCGCCACGGGGCTGCAAATCCACCGCTCGGCGTCTTCCCATTTGGAAGGTATGGCTCTGCCGCTGTAAAACGGCGTCGTTAGAGCGGAAGAGGAGCCGAGGTGGCGACGAGGTCCGTTGTTGTGGACTGTTGGGGTTGAGCAAGCGGTGGAGGAGGAGGAAGGATGGTGGGGGACTCTCTCGGAGCTCCAGCCTTTGTTGTCGGAGTAGTTAGGAGCTGCTCCGGGGCTTAGGAACCCACCGAAGCTGTTTGAGGAAAGAGATGTCTTCCTCATCCTTTTCTGCAAAGAGAATTAGAGAGAAAAGATTTGAGATTTAAAGAAAGGTGGAAGCTTTATTATGAAGAAACTGAACTCATTTTTTTCTTGTTGACCGGAGAGATTTGAAGTGTGTTAAAAGAGAGAGAGAGAGAGAGAGAGAGTGATGATGTAAACTGAATAAAGGGTAGAGAAAAATGTACTTTTGTGTTTCTCAAAAGGTGAGAACTTTGAGAGATGAAAGAGAGAGAGTTTTTGTTTTGTAAGCATTAAGACAAATGTCTTGGCCGGTCCGATTGTATACTCAACAATTAAAAGGTGATAAGAAGAAATCTCTTAACATTAAAATCATTTTGAAATTGACTTCTTTTGGGTTATTAATGCAAATTACACTTTCTGTAAACGAAATTGGGAAGAATGGAAAAAAAAAAACATTAATGAAGGATGATTAACAGATTTGGACGGAAAAACTGCCGTTATAGCTTATCTTGTTCTTCGTTTGATCCTCTGTAGCGTTACACAGAGCCACAACTCTCCCATGTGACCATTCTGCGCTTTTGTTTGTTCTTTCGATACATTTTCAGACACTTTTTTGTCGTTTCTGTTAATAGGCTTCCCGCTTTTTTTTTTTAACCTTTTTACGTTATTTAACAGTTAACTCGTTTTTCTTATATACTCCCTCTGTTCCTAAATACTTGATGTTATGGATGATGAAACAAGAATTAAGGAATATATTTTTATCTTAAAAAGTAGCATTGAAAAGAAAAATTAAAACTAATCCAACCAATAATCAAAAAAATTATAAGATTCTATTGGTCACACAGTTTTCAATAAAGCTATAACTAATATAAAAATATCAAAACATCATCTATTTTGAAACATCCAAAACTCTCTAAAACATCATCTAATTTGGAACGGAGGGAATGAGTAGATTTGAATGTACTGTAACACTCCGGGCACACCTGGAAAGATGGATCGTAGCCACTCAAACTCACTCAATAGAGAAACACTGCTTTTAGTTCTAATTGGTAGAGAGAATATAGTTGAAATAACTCCCGCGAGTTCGTAAATTCTAAAAATAATTGTGTGGCATCGCAATTTTCAGTTTATTCCCTTCATTTAGTACTAGTTTAATAACATTACGGCAGTCGATCTTCTTCTTTGAATATAAAGTGGATGTTTAACTAGTTTATTAGTTTCCAGTCTTGTAGTTTTTTTCCGTCATCACTAGTAGTTTGTTTTATATACTACAGTTTTAGCAATTTGAACTAACCACGTTTGAAGACATTTCACATGTTATGTTATATACCAACATACTTAATTCGTCATTGTTTTAGTAATTACCTACATCCTTTAATAAAGCAATCTCGTTTGTCGTGGCATTCGCATCTCGGCTTTTTGGTACTTAAAGAGTTCCAAATATCTGAATTCCTCATATTGTTGATTATTCATGAAGTTGCGAAATTTGAAAGCGTTTGTAAAATAACACGGGAGTCATTATCACGTTATGCTACTAATGTGTCTTTAACGCATAGGGATGATCAAGCTCACAGACACAGACGACAAAACACACTAGTCTCTCGTTGTTATTTAATGTGGCATTGATTTTTCGAACAAAACAAACCCATCAATTTGTATTACAAAAATTCTGAATATGGGTCTTAACTATTAAAAAAAAAACCCCACGTATAATAGTTGGCGCGTGACAAATAGCGACTCCGCTCCTACCACATTCAACGTTTGATCTTTTCTTCTCCTTCATTCAAATCGTTCTTATCTGTTTATTATCACAGATATGTTATGAAAAATATCTTAATATATATAGAGAGAGACCCGACTAAAATAGAATCACGTCTATTATGCATATGTATAGCCGAGTGAAGAAAGAGAGTTTTCAACTAATATCACGTACGTTTGTATCTTTTATGTGTTTCGACTGTGCTGTTATCACGTTATGAATAGCATTGATTTTCTGAACAACTAAAACCAACCATTAAAATAACTAGCAAGTACTAAATTCAAGTCAAGTACAAAAATCTGGATATGTTCAGTTTCAAATATATATGTATTAAGGTCGCATGTAAAATAGCAACTCATCTCCTACCACATTCAACGTTGGATTTCATATTTCTGCTTTCAAACCTTTGTGAAAAAATACACAACGAAGGAAAACAGAGAGCGATGTTTCAACTAACACGACGTTTATATTTTTTCGTCTACATAATAATTATATAAAATGATTGACAGAAAACAATCAGTGTTCAAGAAAATATTATTAAGCTTTGAACTAGACATTTGTTATAATTATAGCAAAATTTATCTTTTAAACTAAGCTTTCTACCATTTTATAAACTACCAAAACAAACCATCTGAAAGCTTAATTCTTACCATGGATGGCAAACAAATATAGTATGACACAAAGTCGCAGTCAAACTTTATTCAGGATAAACAGTAAAGATAAAAAAGATCAGAAGAAACATACATAACAAATATTAAAATATAGGAAAAGAGGCAACATAGTCTTTTGGCTTCAACACTAAGAGTTCCTTCTTAGCTCAGTGCCTTGTCCTGCTTCTTCGCCTGCAAAACAGTCAAATAAGTTCAATAAGTCATTTTGTACAAACATGTAAAGCTTGCATCTGCTACATTACCTGGGAGACCTTGAATACGAGGAAGAGCGTCTGCGCGAGCGTTTAGGAGAGCGTGATAGTGACCTAGACGGGGACCTAGACCGTGATCTTGAACCATGCCTGCCGGATCTCCTGCTTCTACTTCGTCTGTGTCTTCTGCAGACATAAACATTTTTTTTACAAGTTAAGAAAACCAAATTGGAAGAAGGAGATGATGAAATCTGTGTAGTTGAGTTTCGATAGAGAGCAGATCCAATCAACGCTTTTAAGAACCGAAGAAGTCCTGTGACTTCCTTGTCATCCTCACTCATATAATCACGTAGCAAAAAATGATAACTTTATTAACAACCTCGGTGGTGGTGATCGACTATAACTCCTACTACGGCTGCGATGTCTACTCCGACTCAACCGGCTTGTTTCCGCCAATTTCTCCAGCCTTTGCTTCTCCTGTTCTCGTTTTTTAGCAGTCTCCGTTGCAGTGTCTTTCTTAACTGTAAACATATATGATCCATCCACCATCTCAGTTTCTAATATCAAATGGGAATAAGCTTAAAAGCAGAAGCACATAACAAAACTTAAGATCTTACTCTGTTGCGTTAGCTGTTTGTTCATGATTCTCTTCAGTCGTTCTTGGGGAGTTTCTTTCTTCACCACCGGTGTCTGCTTGGAAGATCCTCCAGAAGAGGTACCTGCTTTTGAAAGTTTCGCCAGTGCTGAGGAAGTACTGTAGGTATAAAAAAACGTAGTATGGTTTAAATTGGTTACTACAAAAGCTAAAGGATGAGACATATACCACCAAAATAAACTTGATACATGTAATCATGACCATACCTCACTGACGGTTTAGGTAGTTTAACAATCTTGTCTTTCTCAAGAGATACGCCAGATGCAGGATCAACATGTAGCGCCTCGAGAATATGTCCTGACGATGGTCTGCAGGGAAATACAAAATTATAATTTCCTACTCTGTGCATTATACTAAACAAATCTCAGTCAGTTATAAAAGGGGTTCCAGAAAGCAAGCTTCTATCTCTCCCTTGTTGTCACAGGGTAATCAGATCTAGATTCATTCTACACAACAAAAGTTTTCATCGACCATCAAAAAGGAGAGCAAGTGGGTATCTTTGCAAGAACTAGAGGTTGAGTGCTCCGACCGGTTGAATAGGTCAGTTTGAGATGGTGGTGAACGCGGTGGGGAATATCCTCCATACTTTGGACTTCCCACGTCTCCAGAGCCTCCAAATTCTGTTATATACTCGATTTTTGGCTTGCTAATTTCGTCAGAGTGGTCTCCATGACCATTCCGCCTGGAGTATGACGGAGAATATGACCGGGATCTTGATCTTGATCTGTGGATACGAGCAAGAAGAGATAAGTAATAACTTTCCGTAGCTTGTATGACATAATAACAGGTTAGCAAGGGAAATACCTTCTTGAACGCGGATAAGCCTCATAAGTAGGACTCCTTCGAGACTCCCTGTGAAATTAAAAACACCATTCAAGTGAGTTAAAAAAAAAACAACTAACTCTCCATTTTTCTATATTGTACTATCCTACCTGTAGGGATCATGCTGCATCATGTGTCTTCCAAACCTTGAAGTTTCTCTTTCTCTATCCCTCTCTATCCTAGAAACCTTCCTTCTTTCCTTTCGACTTAGCTTCTTCTACATTTTCATGAATTTTGATTTCATCCACGTTCACCATCAGTTAGATAAGCAAGACAAAAATAAGGTACAACCTTCACAAATCAAAAATGAGCCTCGCAACTTACAACTGAAGGATCTCCTTTGATAAGTTCCTTTTGCCTTTTCTCTTCCTCTTTCGCCTTCTTATCCATATAAACGAGCCACCCATACCGCTTAACGCCAAACTGTTTCGCAATTGCTTCCATCCCTTCGTCTTCGCTGTCATTACTGTCGAAATCTTCCTCCTCATCCCCATCATCATCGTCGTCATCATCATCTTCCTCCGCATCAAACAACGCCTCTTTCCCGTTTCCACCATACGAAAATCCAACCTGTGAATACGTGCCTTTGTTTGCAGGTGGTTGAGCTTGTTGTGGTCTAACAAAAGTACATAAAAAGGAAGTTCACATTAACTAGAAGATCAATAAGGATTAAAAGAATCGAGCTTTTTGTTCGTAATCATAATCTTGAAGATTAAAGTTGAAAACGCACTTTGTTCCAAGGAAGGGAGCAGCAAGTTTGGCCTCAAGTTCTTGACTGACGTGTAGCAAACCCTCCCCATCAGAAACTGTTCAACAGTACGAAGCATTTATCCCAACTGACTCTTTATCTCAATTTTTTTTACTCAGATTTCGCCTTGAATCGTCTTTTCATTATATGATTGGAAAAAAAAACAAATATGATGAAGGGAATGTAGAAGAAGAAGGTACCGACATCCTCTACGGCGGTGCTTAATTAAATCCCGGTAACGCTCAAAATTAACAAACTCCTCAACTTCTTCCTCCTCCTCCGACTTCTTATGTGGCCTTATGCTCCTCGAACCAGCCTCCCTCACAAAATCCAGCATAGCTCGCCCATCGAATCTACACACCATTGTTACAAGCGAGACCATGAACAAAACGATTCAATTGAAATCGATCAAACAGCTTAAACCTAATTTCAATACCTATCAATCATAACATCCTGCTTCCCGTTCCAAGGTATCCTAATGCAGCAATTCGTAATAAGAAATAAAATAAAAATAAATAAATAAAAAATCGAAGGAGAGTTGGTTAGATAAGGGGATGATTGTTTACAGGCCCTGTTGATCCTCGGTGGCTTGGTAAAGACCGTCATCGCGGAAGATTTTGTAGCGGGATCCAACGGCTTGGATCGATTGGATGGGGTCTCCGCGGCGTTTAGCTAAGAAGATGGCTCGACGCTGAGCTCTTTTCCGAGCCGCGTCCATCATGTCGTGCACCTTCTTCTCCGATCTTCTCGCTTCGTGCCACATCCTCCTCCTTGAAGCTCACTCACAAACCCTAATTAGACTCATTGGGGAAAAAGTTTTCTCTGGCTGTTTTGTTTTATTTCCGATGACTAGTTGAAAACAATCTGAACCGCCCGATGCTCACGGAACCTTCTGACTGTTTCACAGGTTTTGAGATTTTTGTTTTCACAATCCACAAGGTGTCGAGAGGAGTAGAAAAAGAAAAACAAGTTGGAATGGGCCGGTGCTTCTCTTTTAAAATGGGCCCCTCGAGTGAAAGCCACATGATATGAATATGAATGGGGGAGAATTGGAAACTGCAAAAAAAAAGAACAAAGATTTAAAGTTCTTGAGAGAAAATTGTTGTTTTGATTAATCGGTTGTTGAAACTTGAAAGAGATATGTCACGAATAAACGTGTTTTATTCTTCTAAGTATTACGATATACACGTATTAATGTTTGGTATATGTGTATATAAACTACAAATTGGTAGTAGTAGTGGTAGTATAATAAACCAGTGGTGGCCCAAAGAGATTTTAGGACGTGTGATTGATCACTTTAATTTGAGGTGAGTTTTAGTGGCAACGTACGACGTTTAACCTATGTGATACATAGTTATTTCATTGATGAACTTATCAAATTGCATTTGTTCTGGACCACTTTGTTGGTTTAAATGTCGGTTTAGAGTTTTTTTTCCAGATCAAACTATATTGCTCTGGTAGCAAACATTCTTTAACAGCAAATAAGTAAATTATATCATCAGTAGCACATGCGAAATATAAATTGTCATCTCTTGAATTTTATAAGAGATAGAGAAAAAAAGAAAAACAGGAACAAAAGCCTAAGTGGATCCTGTCCTCTCCGAATTCGAGAACAAGCTAAAGAAAGATGCGGAAGTTTGGCTGAAAATAGAGGAAACCAAGAACAAAATAGTACCAACATAAACCGTTGTGTCCAATACTACATGGCATACATGTTTCTATGAAGGCAAAACACTGATCCAAGGGGGACGTATGAGTTGTCAAAGGGCGCTATTGAATGCAGAATATATCACATCACAAAGAAATGCTAAAGATGCAGCCTAAGATGGACTAGCGTATACTGTTTAAAGCTATTCAGTAGCGGCATGTTCTTTGGATATGGAGCATTTCTGTCATGATCTAAAACTAACTCTTTGCCATCCATACACATATAGAAATAGAATGCCAAAACTTCAGGTGGCCTAACTTGACACAAATGCTACTTAGATATAATAGATTTAATAGTTGATTAACTACAAAATTTAATTCAGCATATATTAATTATTTTGTAACCAAAAACGAATTTGTTGATACGCTTTCTTCTTCAAGTGTTGTTGATGACTCATGTAAGTTTTCTTTTTGAAAACATCAAATAATTAGCTATCGCATTATGGATGTGGTCATGAACAGTTTTTGTCGACTCAAAAGCTAAGATGAGAGAATATGGGAAAGCACAGTTCAAAAGTGATGATGGAAGTAGTGGAACTCAAACATTCTCGACAAACGCAATTATATGACAACCAGACTCATATTCCAAGTTCCATCAAAAAGATTCGTGGATATTAATAGGGTTGCGTTTCAAATCCATGTTTCCACATACGTGTCAATATTTTTTTTGGCCTCCATACGTGTCAATAACTATCCCTGTATTTTCAATTATCTTTCACTGTTATACAATTATATAACCATTCGTCTCTGACTTCAATTGATTCGCCCAAGTGGTCATTTTCTCTCATGTCACCACAACCTAGAAATGAGTTCGAACTTTCCATTGAAGTACCAAACACAATGGTCCACAACTTCAATTCGATATAAAAAAATTAGATATTCGTAAATTTCTGAAACAAATCAAATAATAAAAATTAATATTCATTTAAAAAAAAACTAAATCACAAGTACTAAAAAATTTAGATACAAATATTTGATATGTTCTGATTTTTATACAAATAGATATATATGTACAATTAAATATCGAATTTTAACATATAATTTATTAATTTTTATTTTTTAAATTACATATAAAATATTAGATTAAAAATGAATATAATTTTTTTATACAAAAATACAATGTTTCTAAAAACATTTATTTTATGATAGTAAATATTAACTTAAATAATTTATAAAACATACAGTTTCATTAATTTTGTACTTAGAATTTTTATCATGTAAAAAGTACTTTAAAAATTAAATTAGTATAATTTTTTTAATGTACTTGTATTAAAAAATGGATGAAATATCCGTAAATATCAATTAATATTTGTAATTATCAAAAATAAATTAGATATCCAAAAAACCGAATATCCATATTTTTGCAAAATGAATCAAATAAAAAAATCAAATATCTGTGAATTATGAAGCAAATAACAGATAACAAAAATTATGGTACTATTCTGTCCTTGTCCAGGCCTATCGAAAACTACCAAACAAGCTGTTTAACATTAATGATCTAGACTACTAGTTGACTTTAGTGGTTCCAGAATTCTTTTACCCGTTGCAAAATTAGTGTGTGTATGTTATTGGTTCAATAATTTGCAATTCCAAAAATTTATAATGCAGAGTAAAATTAAAGAGAAATTTGCCCATATAGCCATAAAAAACACAAATATACTATCTAACCAAAAATACCATCTATCTCATTATTTCTTTTCCTATCTCTCTCTAATCTCGCACTAAAAATCTAATTACCTTTTTTGGTTATTTGAAAAATAAGCCAAAAATAAATTACGTCATTAAAATTTTCATGTTCACCAGAAGTTTGTGTCAATTTTTGATGAAGAATTTTTAATACATGATAAGAATTTTCATGTTTACCGTCAAACTGGACACTATAGTATTTTACAAAAAAATCAAGCTGTTTCTTTCCGACTTTTCTGCGTGGAAAAAATGTTCTTTAGCATTGTCACGGCTGAACAAAATACTTAATTAAATAAAAATGAAGCTTATAAATCATTCTTTGTAGGAATGTGAAAGAGTGTAAAAGTCTAAAATAATTTCAACTCGGGTAAAGAAAGCAAAAACTGAAGTCCTATCAGTACGAAGTAAAAAGTTGCCTACACGTTTGTTAAACAAACGCCATTAACCTATGATTTTCTTGTATATAAGTGGAGCTTCAAAATTAAATTCTCAAAGATTAGTCTACTGAATCATGAACCTTGTTTCGGCCATACACACGAAGAGATGCTAAAACATTGGAAATTCAAAGATGGTTTGACAAAAGTGGATGCTAGTTGAAATCGGAAATCATTGATAAGCTAAACTCCAAAGGGATCATACACTACTATACTTTCTCTGGTGGATTCATACACATGCTTAGAACTGGCTTTAAATCAATAATTATCCAATACTAACCTAGCTTTTTTTTTTTTTTACTAACCTAGCTACATCAAAAAAAAAAACATCAAAAAAAAAAACCTAGCTACATCCATCGATGATCTTGTCTCCTCGTATATTTTTGTAGCTGTCTTGGTAAGCTGGGTTAAACCATAGAGTTATACCTTTATGAATTTTCAATGGCGATGTGTTACTTTGAGATTTAAATGGAGATGTGCATGCATGCAACTATCGACATTTTTTCACAAATTTGTTATCGCCTTTTTTGACTAAAAATATCATCTTTTGATCCCGTATATATACGAATGTCTAGAAGCAGCTTTTAAATATAGTTATGCAAGCGTGCGCCATTTTTCTCTAACTATTCAAGTCTTAGTTTCGCAAGTTATATAACTTTTTTTAATCAACCATGTGCATGCAACTATCTCTAGTTTTCTACCTTTGTGTGAGATATAGAAGATTAAAGGCCAAAAAGGTGTTGGAAATGAATCGAATAATGGAGACGTAGATGTCGATGATTTAAACTCTGTCACGATAGGTAGGACTTACCGTCGTTGATGAAGAATATTATTAATATTATTTACCCAATGATAAAGCGGATAAAAAGCCAAGGGTGCTGGAAATAAATCCAAGAATGAAGACAGTAGATGTCGATGGGTTTTTAAGAACTTGTAAATATCACGACTCAGAGACTTTAAAATATATTATCCGAATTGTTTAGTCTAAAGATACACAAATGAAAGGAAAAGGTAAATGAAGCTGATTGGTACCCAAATGTGAATTGAAGCCAAAATTGTGTTAGGTGGCACATTAAATTATTCAAAAAGAAATATAATACACAGAGGCAAATAAACAAAGTCGTTTAAAAAAAATAAAATATCATGTCGTCTCCCGTCATATTTGAAAAAACTTTACAATCTGTTAATTTCTAAATTTTCTAGAATACATATACTATTCGTCTCTTGTGTGTGCGTATTTATTTTAATTGGCGATAACATTTTTAGCAATGACTAAATTATGCATAATTCAGTATAAATTATATTACATATGACATTAGTTTTTTGTCATCATATATATGACATATACAAAAGATCATGTATCATATATGATTAATGGCATAATTTCCTGGAAAATTATTCAAGGGAGAGAAGATGAAAACATAATTCAAATGATGAAAGCCATGACTCAAAAGAAGACTTTATACAAATTTTGATTAAGAGATGAAAATTAAAAAAAATAAAGATGTTTCTGAGAATTTCTAGAACAAGCATCCGTTTTTTCTTTTTATTTGTTTCTTACATACGTAGGACCCACAGTAGGATCAATAAAGCTTTATGCGTTATATAATTGACCTCCCTCCCGAAGAAAATACACTTAAAAACAGTTTTGGTTGCTATGCTAAAACTTTAGAAGAAAAAAAAAAAACACTTGAACTTCTTTTTTTTGAGAGAAAAATACACTTAAAACTTTGGTTTAGCTTTTGTATTAACACACTGATTTGCTCCGGCGAAGTATGGTCGTAGTCTCCAACTTCCTCCTCCATCAGATAATCCGTTAGATGGAAGAAACCAAACGAAACTCTGATCTCCTCCGTTCTCGTGTCTTCCTCTCAGGCTTCTATTGCTGGGACTGGGAATTTCTCACTGCTCTCTTGCTCTTTAGTTGCTGAATCTTTCCTCCCATTTTTCATTTTTCTCTTTCTCTTTCTGTCTAGATTATATTTAGTCCATCTTTTTATTGTTTTCTTTAGTTTTTATTAAAAAAATTCGTCGAAGATGACGACGGTGATGGCGGCGCATAGAACTGTTCCGGCGCCATTTTTAAGCAAAACGTACCAGCTAGTGGATGATCAGATCACAGACGACGTCGTTTCATGGAACGAAGATGGGACAGCTTTCGTCGTATGGAAAACAGCTGAGTTCGCTAAAGATCTACTCCCTCAGTACTTCAAACATAACAACTTCTCGAGCTTCATCCGTCAGCTCAACACTTACGTGAGTCACACAAAACAATATTACGATTCAAAAGTCATTTTCATTTGTTGTGTTTCAATTAAATCATTTTGGTTAAAATGAATCATTCATTGGTAGTTGGTGGATAATTAAAAAAGCTTCTAGAAGCTGATCACATGTTTTTGTCTTTTAACTGTAGGGTTTCCGGAAAACTGTACCGGACAAGTGGGAGTTCGCCAACGACAACTTCCGGAGAGGACAGGAGGAGCTCCTGTCGGAGATACGCCGGCGGAAATCGGTGATCGCCGCGGCGGGGAAATGCGCAGTCGTTGGCTCGCCGTCGGAGTCGAACTCGGCGGGAGACGATCACGGGTCTAGCTCAACGTCGTCGCCGGGGTCGAAGCACCCGGGGTCGGTGGAGAACATGGTGGCCGATCTGTCCGGAGAGAACGAGAAGCTGAAACGAGAGAACAGCAGTCTGAGCTCGGAGCTCGCGGCGGCGAAGAGGCAGCGCGACGAGCTCGTAGCGTTCTTGACCGAGCAGATGAAAGTGGGACCGGAGCAGATCGATGAGATGATCAAAGGAGGGAGGTCCAGAACGACGGTGGAGGAAGGTTGCGGCGGAGACGGCGTGGAGGAGGAGAAGGGGGTGGTAGGTGAAGGGTTGAAACTGTTCGGGGTGTGGGTGAAAGGAGAGAGAAAGAAGAGGGGCCGGGATGAGAAGAATTTCGTGGTGGGTGGGTCCCGTATGACGGAGATAAAGAACGTGGACTTTCACGCGCCGTTGTGGAAGAGCAGCAAAGTCTGCAACTAAACAAAACAAAAAAGGATGACTTGTAAGAGACTGTTCAAACAAGCGTGTGACACGTCATTGACGTTGAAATAGAAAAAGAAAGCTAGAGTCTTAATGATTTTATAATTTTCCGTAAGGAAGATTTTTATTTTTATGTTACAAATGGATTTTCATGTATTATATACGGTTGAAAAAAATAAGACGGACGTTTCGGATTTTAGTATTGTGTGTGTATTTTTCTTTCTCTATTAAAACTCATAGCTAATGTAAAACCATGGCCTAGATTTGGTCCAATGAGTTGCACAAAAAAAAAGATTTGGTCCAATGTCATGCTGAAAGTTGAAACTTCAAAGAGGAAAAGGATTTGACAAAGAAAACATTTATTTATTTATTTTCTCTCGGTGAATAGAACTTGACTACTTCTCTTGCAATTAGTAGGTAGTTTCCGTGTTTTTACGTAACCCGTGGAGTATTCTCATAAAAATTGTTAGAAAAGTCGACAACAAAGACACTAGACTGTATCGGAGAAAATGTAAATTGGAGAAATACCAAACTCTTACATAACACATGACGTTCAAATTCCAACAAGAAAATGCTATGAGATTATATAAAAATTAGTTGATGCTGAGAAAAATATGTCAACCAGCTCTACAACAACCAGTTTATAGTAAACTAAAATTCTGTAAGAATATATATATTCTAAAATCTTGTCCCTTCACCAATTTTCTTACTACATAATAAACGTTTTCCAGACGGAATATATGAAAAGTATATTCGTTAGTGCCCAATTAAGTCGCGCTTCAGTCTCGCCAAGAGTCTCTACGTCATTTACTAGAAATCACTACCAAACACTAACTCTCAAATGGCATTAGAAAATATCTTAAATGTAATAATATGGTATCTTCTATGTTTACCTTTATGTAATTCACGCATGCATAATCAAACAAGTCCGGTCTAGTGTATTTACAGCATCTCATATATGAAATTCTATGTTTTCTTTCAAAATAAAGTAACTTTGTAATAAAATGTGGTTTGGTTTAAATTCTACTAGATCATGACCCGCTCGACCGAGCGGGAATCAAACTTTTTTTATCTTTATTTGTACTAAATGTTATATATGATTGCAAGTGTATTAATATAAAATTTTGATAAATAACAATGTGTACTAATGTGTTTAAATAAGCAATGTGTTTAATTACTAAATTTGATTTTTAAAATTTATGATAATGTAAAGTAAATATTTTATATATTATTTTAAATATATAGTGCTATATTTTTTATTTTCAATATTTATCATACAAAACTTACATTGGGGTATTATTTATATGAAAATATGTATAACATAATATATTTATATATTATATAAACATATCTACGATTTTCGCAAAGGCCATGCGTACACGCACGGGTTTTATTTTTAAAATGTATTCTGTATTGTTTAGTTTTATGTAGTATCGAGTTTGTATAATTCAATTTTGTGTTTAAAGAGCAATACCAAAATTTTCTTTCGTATGTAAAAATAATATTTTGCAAGCGCGAGTTATGTCTTTTTATTGTAACACAAATTTGATATAAAACTTATGTTTTTGTACATTACGAAGTTTAATTTTTTAAAATAATTATTACATAATTTGAAATTGAATTTTATCCGTGAGGTATAATATATTTTGTCAGTAATGGTTCAATGCATTTTCGATATATATTATATTTCAGTTTGGTTTGTTTTTAGTATTATTGTATAAGTATAATACTATACAATATTACTATATTCTATATAATATATAAAGCTATGTGTTATTTATTTTAGAAAGTAGATTAGGCCCAAGGTAGTTAAAAATAGTCAAATCTTTATGTATGTGTCTATGATTTATCTACCTAATGTTATTCGTACTAATAAAATCAATATGGCCAATGAAGTATACTGATCAATTTAAAATGAATTGTATAGGGTAATTCTAGTAAGATTAATATTTTTAGTATTCTTAGTATCTATCTTATTTAAATCGATATGTAATAAAGGTGAAACTATATATGGAATATGGACAAAAAAAGAATTGTATTTAAGGAAATACATCAATGCAAAGTTAGACTATGGTACGTATTATGTATAAAGAATGAGACATTTAATTTAAATATATAAGGTCCACCTTTAAAATCTACATAGAAAAAGTTGTAATGTTTCTGATTTAATAAGATAGATTCTACTTTAGAATAAAAATAAAGTAATAAACACAAATAAACGGATTACTTTAGTAATAAACACAAATATACTAATTTTATGTTCATTAATTATTAGATTAATTTTTTTGTATCTTTAAAAAATGTATAACATGTATACTAATACACTCTATCAATATGTGATTAGTTTTCGTAGATGACAAAAAAACATTTTTCATAAATAATTCTAAAATAAGCGTGTAATATAAAGAAGAAATTCTCGAAACTACTCACAGCCACATATAAAGAAAAGATGCCGATGATGTTATGCAACACTCTCTACTCTTCGTCTCCGCCTTTTCTCTCGCCGTTAACTTCGATACGATCAAAACCGTCGCGATTCTCAAAGACACTCACTGTCCGAGCTCAATTCCAGTCCATGGATGATCATCAAAACGATCTTCTCCGTCAGAAATTCATGGAGTTTCCATACGTCTCGCCCACGCGCAGGGCTCTAATGGCTGATCTCATGTCGACGTTGGAGGATCGCCTCCACTCGCAACTCCTTCCCTGTACCCTCCCTCCGGATGTACGGAACTTCAAGAACCCTAACGGTTCCGCCGAAGCGTCTCTTCACATCAGATCCGGCGAGAAATCTTCTCCGGTACGCATTTTACTAGCATAGGTGGTTCCTCTGTTTTTTAGGGTTTGAGATTTGGATGTTAATCATGATTAGGTTATAAGGAGATTGCATGTCTTTGAACCGAATCTTAATGTGTTCTGCATGTTGGTTTTATAGTTTCAGTTGTATGATTCAGGTAGAACCACATTTCAGTTCTGTAATGAACTGAAACATGTAATAATGTCTTTTTTTATTCTTTTTGATAAATAATGTCTTTTTTTTTATTGCTCTGTTTTTTTCTTTTTTTTTGTAGATTGATTTTGTTATAGGAAGTTGGATACACGTCAAGATTCCGACAGGAGTGTCACTCAACATAACAAGCATCTCTGCATTCCTAAACACCTCAACAGAAGCTCCAAACTTTGTGGTCGAACTCATACAGAGCAGTCCCACGTCGCTCGTTCTCATCCTCGACCTCCCTCATCGCAAAGACCTTGTTCGTCACCCTGGCTATCTCGAGACATATTACCAAGACACCGCTCTCGATACTCATCGCCAGTCACTCCTCAAGCTTCCCGAGATCAAACCCTACGTCTCGCCTTCTCTCTTTGTCCGCTCTGCTTTCTCTCCAACTGCTTCCATGCTTAAAATCGACGCGGAGGAAGGGGAGAGGCTGGAGGAGATTTTGAGGGAGCATGTGAGTCCAGCTGCTAAGCAAGTCCTTGAGGTTTGGCTGTCGCGTTGCGCGAAGGAGGAAGAGGGAGAGAAGAGAGTGTTGGGAGAAGAAGAGAAGTTGGAGTTGGAAAGAAGAGATAAAAGCTTCAGAAGGAAGAGCATAGAGGAAGATTTGGATTTACAGTTTCCGAGAATGTTTGGAGAAGAAGTTTCTTCGCGTGTTATACACGCTATCAAAGAAGCTTTCGGGGTTCTCTAGATTATTATATCAGTTAAAGACTTAGCTAATTATCGTCATTGTACTAATAATATACAACTTCAACAATATCTTTATAAAACCTTAGAAGTAAATAGCGTTCGTACAACAGTCTCCACATAACGCAGCTTGTGAAAACGTTTACTCCATTGATGTTTACAATCGCTGAGTTTACACAATCGCTGTGTCCTCTAGTCTCTAGATAATGTTATAAAATACGTTTACTTGTCAAATATTTGTTTTGAGTATCTGATTCGAAGAGACATATACACATCAACGAAGGTTTTGTTTTTAGCGCCAATATATCAGTTATTTAACAAAAACGTGCACAATTTAAAGTCTTGATGCTAATCGCTTTCAAAAGAGTTCATAATCAGACAAGAAGTCTAGTCATCTCTGGTCATCATTATCTCATCGAAGACCAAATTATAAACATTTCATCGATTCAAATCTATCTGTCTGATCATATCATCCTATTCGTCAACCACACAAGAAATGGTTAGTGTTTTGTTTTTGGTTTTCTTGATTGTTCCTTAGGTCTTGATCTTTTTCAAATACAGAAACAGTTTAGATTCTTCTGCTTACTCTGTTCACCGGTTATGTTTTTCTCTTTCCCGGCAGGCTAGTTTTATGTCCGGAGCAGTACAGTTCAGAAGAGGTCTGAAACCTAAAGGGAAGACTTATGGATTGACCAATCAAAAGAGAAGAGAGATTAGAGAAATCTTTGATCTCTTCGACATAGACGGTTCAGGTAACTATTATTAAACCTTATATCTGGTTAGCACAGTTCTATATCAGAAGTACACGATTTAGTAAGTCCATCATCATTTCATATGTAGGTAGCATCGATGCTCGCGAGCTCAACGTTGCTATGAGGTTAGTGGCAATTTTCTTCCCTTTCCTACTTCTTCGAGTTGTAGTTAGCACTAAGAAGATTATCATCATCTGCTTACAGGTCTCTGGGGTTTGAGATGACTAATGAGGTTGGTTTTCTATGAAAACTATAGTTTTCCCTCTTTCTATATATATGATAATATTTCACTTATTTTGTATATTTTTTTTGTTGTTAATGTGTGTAGCAAATAAACGAACTGATGGCAGAGGTGGATAAAAATAATAGTGGAACAATAGATTTCGAAGAGTTTGTGCATATGATGACAACTAAATTCGGAGAACGAGACTCTACAGATGAATTGTCTAAAGCATTTAAGATCATTGATCACGACAACAATGTTATAATCCAAACCTATATCTTTTTCCAAGTGGTTTATTTTTTCTGTTTGGAGTAATGTCACGGTGTTTGACTTGTCAAATTGTTGAATATTTTAGGGAAAGATTTCACCTCACGATATAAAGCAGATTGCGAAGGAGCTAGGAGAAAATTTCACAGATAATGAGATAGAAGAAATGATTGAAGAAGCTGATCGTGATAGTAAGTGAAAACATATGTTCTCTAATCACGTAACGTTTTAATTTTTGTTGTTGTGATTCAATGGAACCAACTTAAACACCAATTTGTCTCTGTCTTAACCAACACAGAAGATGGAGAAGTTAGTTTGGAGGAGTTCATGAAGATGATGAGGAGAACTTCTTACGGCTACTAATAGTATTGCTTGTTGAATATACTAAGTTACTCACTGCGATTATATAAAAAACTGATTTGTCGTAAATAAAGCAGTTTGAAGTGTGTTTTGAGAATAAAAATGTAATGATGTAATTACATCCATTATTGAGAACATGTCAAATGTCTCATATTTGTTTTATGCCTCTGCGCCATATCTATGTATATAATATTAATCACATCATCATATCATATGACCTGTTTGTATAAACTCAAAAACAATATAGGAAATGTATTCGGTGCTTAAAGGAATCTTATGCATCTAACAATGAAAATGTTTTTACCACTTTTTTGGTAGAAAAAGAATGAGAACAAGAAAAATTTGAGTTTGGAATGAAGTCTGGGTCTTGTGTATATATTTAGGTTTTTTTATTGAAAAGGGTTATAACTTGATCATATTACTTTTGTACTAATTTGAATCTTTAGTAGAAAAACATGGTTGGGCTGGAGTTGCATACACTTTTCTAATATGAATGTTCTTTGATTCAATAGAGTTTAAATGTGCGAATTATATCTCCTAACATTCTATATGTATTGCCTAGTTTATGACCAATTCACATAAAAGATATCTTACATGGTAGTATTCATACAAGAGATTGTTGTTTTTGATATGGTTGTAAAGTGTTTAGACCTTAGTCAAGTATTTTGGTGTTGTATAAGGAATTTTGACTATATTTGCTGAATAAAATAGGCTCTCTATTTTAGTTATGAAACTTTCTTGCACTAGAGCTAATAAGAAAGTTTGAGCTATTTACTCATTTCACCATGTCTTTTCCAATACTAGTCAAACCAATGATCTTGCATAGGGGGAGGGTTCAGAAACATAACAGCGCGTAATGTAGCACCCATCTTGGGTGAGATAGCTAAGCCCATTAAAAGCCCATTATTATTTTCTTCTTCTAGTCATAATTAAAAATCAAATAAAAAAGAAAGTAAGTGGCTACGGCGAACCGGGTAAACAAAAGCTAGCCGCCGTGAAGTTTACAAAATGGCGACCGCGAAATCTCTGCAACCAAGAATCATCTCTTCCTTTCTCGGAAACAACAACTCTATTCGATCAACGCAGCCTCTTCCCCATCTCTTCCGCTTCCATTCAGGTCCTCTCTCTCTCTCTTCATACTTCTTCAGTTCTTCTACTTCTAGTTCGTTAGCTGAGCAGAGTTTTTTTTTATTAGCAAAAAAAGATTAAAACTTTAGAGTTCCCATATTGCTAATTTATACAGGAAGAAGGCATGTTTCGATGCAATTATCAAGGACCTTTTCGGGATTAACCAATCTTCTGTTTAATACAAGGTACTCTGTTTGTATACTCTGTTTTAGCATTGGACTCTGTTTTGTTAACTTTCTTTGTTGCTGCTGCCTTGTCTATAGAAACGTAGATGAAGTTGTTGATGGGAAGAGAAAACGTCTGAAACCAGGAAACGTGTCTCCACGTCGCCCTGTCCCTGCCCATATAACCAAACCTCCTTACGTTGAGTCTTTTAAAGTCCCCGGAATCTCAAGTGGGCTTGAGATTCACGACAAGGAAGGTATAGCGAGGATGAGAGCTTCTGGGAGGCTCGCAGCTAGAGTTCGTGAATACGCTGGGACTTTGGTTAAGGTTAGTGTGGGATGGGAGGACCAAAGTTCATTGCTTTGAAGTTGTGTTATATATACGCTGTTGTTCTGTTTTGGCAGCCGGGTGTGACGACAGATGAGATTGATGAAGCGGTTCACAACATGATTATAGAGAACGGAGCTTATCCTTCGCCTCTTGGCTACGGAGGTTTCCCTAAAAGTGTTTGCACGTCTGTGAATGAGTGCATTTGCCATGGCATCCCTGATTCACGACCGCTTGAGGATGGAGATATAATCAACATTGATGTCACTGTTTATTTGAACGTAAAGCTCTCTTCTTCTTCTTTTCACCAAGTCAAGTTCCATTACTTATGACGTTGGTGTCTACTCTCTCTCTCTATCTACAGGGCTATCACGGTGATACTTCAGCTACTTTCTTCTGTGGTGATGTCGACGAGAAAGCTAAAAAGCTTGTTCAGGTGACTAAAGAGTCTCTTGACAAAGCCATATCGATATGTGGTCCTGGTGTTGAGTACAAGAAAATTGGCAAAATCATTCAGTAAGAGATTTTTTTATTTCTTTAAGCAATTATTAGAATTTTTTTATTCATCTACTACATATTGAAAAAAATCAAAATGTTTATGAAGTGAGCATGCAGATAAGCATAAGTATGGAGTGGTTAGAGAATTTGTAGGCCACGGTATTGGACGTGTCTTCCATGCTGATCCTGTTGTTCTTCACTTTCGTAAGTTTTGTTCTTGTTGTTGAATTGCTCTGTGACCACCATTAGCATAGTTTTGAAACTTTTGAACTCACATTTTATTCCACAGGGAACAATGAAGCTGGACGTATGGTCTTGAATCAAACCTTCACTATTGAACCAATGCTTACCATAGGAAGCAGAAAACCGGTTATGTGGGATGATAATTGGACCGTGGTAACAGAAGATGCTAGCCTCTCTGCGCAATTCGAGCATACCATTCTTATTACCAAAGATGGAGCTGAGATTCTAACCGTCTGTTAAGAAAAAAATTGATTCTCAAATTGATCTTTTATTGGAATGTAACGCAAAAAGCCAACTTGGTATGTATGAAAACCATATTCATATATTCTGATATTCAAATATTCTTTTGCTCACAAAGTAAAGTGAATTTATGTAAGTCGCACAAACAGATACAAACAATGAGTTTTATAGATTGTTTCTGGGTAACAACTATAAAATCAGGTCTTGAGTTTAAGATATCTTGATTCTCTGAGTTTCCTTTCTTCTGACAGAATCTTTGCAACCCTGTAATTAATTAAATTAGCAGTGGTTTACAATTTAAAACCATTGTTGTAACTATATAAAAAGTAGTAAACTTGGTTTCTCTTTTAAGATTAAAAGAGAAAAGAAATAATGAACCTTTTGAGAGCTTCTTCATTGGTAACGTGATCAGGGATGGGTTCGTAATGGCCAGTTTCGAGATTGACACGAGATACATTTTTCTTCAATAAAGCTCTACCAACTTGAACAAGATCGTCCATGTTCTTTTCTGTCGATATGTCCACTGATCCTATGTCACCCTTCAACGTATCGTCCTGTAATAGAAAAGGTTGTTTTTAATAGCTACAGAATGTTTTGCCTTGTACACTGATTTTTTTTTAGTAGTTTAAATATTTTCCTTGGAACTTTTTTTTTCTTTAAAATAGATTATTAAAATTATCGTAATTTTGTTTTTTTTTCTTTTGTAAACTAATTATCGTAATTTTGTAACAAGATCGAAAGAATGGTCATGCAAAAGGGAAGAGACTCACATCGATACGTAAATAATTCGTCTCGGAATGAAGAGCTTGGAAAACGACACAGCTTTGGTAATCAACAATGTCTTGAATGGCTTCATTGTAACAATCAATAATTGGACTCGAACCATCTGCACAGATCCAACTCACCAGTCCCCATTTTGACGCCATTATCGCATCATACTTCTCTTCGTTCCTTATCGAACCTGTACCAAGCGATATCACCACAACCCTCGTGTAATCCAATGGGCTCATGTCTCCCATTGCTGGATTCTTCTTCACTATCTGCTTTGTCACTTCCGCAATAGCACACAACGTCTACAAAAACATATAAATAAATAAAATACATAACATGATATGACCGATCGATAATTAAGATTTTACGTTGGAATCTCTTTTTTTTTTTTTTTTACGTTGGAATCTCATCTAACTTAATATTTTATACCGGGTTATTGGCAGCGATACCACCGTCAATAAGGTTATATTCATATTTGTTTCCTTCACTGTCTTCATTAGTGAATCGATGAGCCGGGAGATAAGTTGGTGCGGCTGATGTGCTTAGGCATATATCTGATATCTTTGCGTCAGTAACTCGACGATTCTTCGCCTATATTTGAAACATTGAATCAATAAAAGTGATGCAACTACGTATGTATTGATGTTGGTGTTTAATTACCTGGTAAGAAGAGAAGATAACCGGTTGGAGTTTCTTGATGTCGAAGCAAGGTATGACAACGTTCGTCAAAGTTTGAGTCAGTCTCGTGCCTCCCAAGAAATCTTCGATTACTTTTCTTAGGTGTTTTCCGTTGTACTTTGGTCCTCGTACAAGTCTCACCAGGATCTGAGCCCAGGCAAACGCTCCTCTGCACGGTTTTAGAAGTTAGCATGTTAGTTATCAGATTACTCAAGACTCTCGAGTTATCAGATCAAACGCAAACGCAAAAGGCACCTACCGCGGGTGTGGGAAGATTTTAGGGCAATGTTTGCGATAAAAAGGGACGATTTCTTTTGCCGCAAACAAAGGGCGGTTGCGGTTACTGCTTGTTTTGACGTCTTTTTCCGGTGCGGTTAACATTGCCACTATCAAACCTCCAGTGCTCGTCCCGGAGATGACATCGAAGTAATCCACAAGTCTTGCCTCCTCACCATCCAATTCCTATGTAACATTACATTAATTTAATGTTATATTATCAAATTGAGACAAGAACACTTATCAAGATTCAGGGTAGACATACCTGGAGTTGTGATTCGAGGTAAGCTAAGATAATACCGGGAATGATCCCACGGACTCCACCACCGTCGATGCTAAGGATCGTCACATGTTGTCCGTATGAAGGAGGAAGACAACATGATCTTCTTTCCGAAGAGAGAGCCATGATTTTTTTAATCTCCTAGTTTCGTTTTAATAATCTAAAAACAAAGCTTATTATGTCTTCTCGGTAAGTGGTTAACTTCTCGTCCTGTTATCAAGACGGGGATGGTTATAAATGTGATGAAACACGTAGAACTACCGTTACGGGTGAAACACAAACCCATATTTATAGAACGAGATGTATATATAAAGCCACTTTAGTGTTGGATTTTTTGTGTGAAGCTAATGAGAGATTTCTTGATTTGGAAGTTACACTTACTTATGGTTACTATATAGCATGTCACGTTACGCACATACTTCTATATTGAAAAACAAGAAAACTAATTGACAACTGTTTTTCCATATTTTAACATGATAAAAAAAAAAAAAACTGTTTTTCCATAAAAACAGTTAATTGACATATATATGTGCACACAAATTATGAGCAAAAGTCACCTGAAGATATGTGCATATATGTATCAAAAAAGTTATATATAAATAGCTGAAGGTAATCCGCTACTTGTAAACATTTTCATCTTTATGGGATCTTTTTTATTCCTCAGTGCTCAGAAATTATGATTAGTTATTTGACTCTTCCTTGCCTACTTTATGTTCATTTTTTTGGGTTACCATCCTGGACTTGCTATTATTGTTTTGTTTGAGGTTTAAATCAGGATTCTTGAGCAATCTATATGAGAAATTTTACCAACAGAACTAACATAGGAAAACTGGGGAATATGATTGTCCAATAAAAATATTTACGGATAGAGACAACGAGAACCTCACTTCCAAGCAAATGTAACCGCTACACGAAACATTAAAACTCGCCTGAATTATGGATTTGAAATGGTTACGGTTAGTCATGAAACTTTTATGAGTGCACTATGCGGAATGATCTTTTTTCCTCATGAAATTTATATATTATTTCCAAAAGTAGATTCGGGAGTTGAAATAACAATCGAATATATTATATATGTTATAATATAATATTATATATCATATATATAGTATTATATATGTTTTTCAAACTGTTTTTTTTTTACAATTTGAAAAAAACAATATAATATAATGTTATATCATATATCAAGGGTGATAATTAGCAAAAATAGAAGGATCTGCTTGCATAGTATTTACTTAAGATAGAATTACTATGACATCAAAGTTACATTTATATCTGAAGTCCAGATTTTTTTTTAAAAAGAAAGAAATATATGTTCAAAGTAATGCATTTTTGCTTACGACAACTATGTATAATTGTCTTCATTATGTTGAAGCTCAAGTGTTCAACAATCAACTATTAAATCGATTTACAGAATTTGGCTCTGTCGATGCCGTGACAAGTAGTACAATATGTATCCATGGTCCACGTTTGTGAGACCACTATATCCGGCTGTACGTCAGATGTTTTTCACGTTAATTACAAGAAGAAATACAAATTTGATTCCAATATTATCTTACCCTTGACACCCTGACCCTCTTGTGCAATTCTTCATGTATCTAATCTCCTTTAATTGACCTTTTAATTTCTTAATTAGTTACCTAATTATGTGATAATATGTATGATTAATACTCTTTGGCGTGTAACACACATATGAGTTTTCTTAGGACCGTTTTAATAGATACGATTAATTAACACGCTTTGGCGTGTAACACATATATATGAGTTTTCTTATGAACGTTGAACACTGAACATTCTCTAAAGAAAGCGACATCTTTTTGTATGATTGATTATATATAAAGTCATAGGATTTTCCACTTTGATATGTGTTGAATAATATGAAACTAGCGTAATTTCATTATCAAAAGAAGGAAAACACACACAAAACCGTCTTGTGCAGCAAATTATTCTTACTACTATTATCTGTATTTTTTACAGATTATTTTATGCACCAAATCACAAAAGCACGAGCGATCATCAAGCTTAATTCAACTTGATGAAACTTTACGTGTCTCGTCGCTTTGCATCCTTAGTTTCCTTTCATCCGAGAGCATTTTCGCAAACCTGCATTTTAACCATTACTCAAACGATGCGATGACATTTGATCCAAGAAATAGATCAATAAAATTTGAAATTTACCTCTTGAGCTCTTGCTCATTGGTGACATTTCCAGGAACAGGTTCATATACACCAGTGTCGATGTTCATTTGCGCAACTCTGTTTTTCAGCATCTTCTCTCCATTTATCACAAGATTCTCTAAATTGGATTTTGTTGCTAAGTCCATAGAGCTTGCATCTCCTTTCAATGTATCATCCTGCAAACAGTTTGACTCATAAAAAATTGCGTAAATTAAATTATTAGTAACAAATTTTAATTTATGTTCATGTGTCGCTCTCACGCTCTCACATCAATTCTGAGATACTTGTCCTCGGATTGTCGGGCTTTGAACACAACAGAACTGTGGAAATCAACTAAGTCGCGGCTTGATTCCATGGTAATGTCTAGTATAGGAGCAGATCCATTGTCATATAACCAAGATATGATTCCCCATTTTGCAGCCTTTTTTGCGCTATACTTCTCCTCCTTTTGTGCAGACCCTGTTCCTATCGACACAACGAGAAACTTGTTGTAACCTAACGGCTTGAGCTCACCCATGTCAGGATTATCATTCACAATCTGCTTAGTGACAGCTGTCATGGCCAGCAGAGTCTATGGCAAAACCAAACACAATAAAATTAGTTACATGTCTTAAAATTTATCTGACTAAATACTCTCCAAATATGCAAAATGAAACCTAATGTGAATAAAGTAAAAGATTTGCATTCTTCTTCGATTTTTTCAGTATCTAGAAACTGCTAAAAATGTTGTGTTTTACCGGATTATTAGCAGTAACTCCGCCATCAACTAGGTGAAACTCAGACGTCTTGCCTTTAATATCTTCATTGATAAAGTAATGAGGAGGAAAGTAAGTAGGAGCAGCCGATGTGCCAATGCATATGTCTGATATCTTGACATCCAAGCTAGGGTCAGCCAATGCCTTCAAGAAGACGTTACAAAGAAAGTTAACTATTACTGTTAGCTACTTAATTAGCTTGATGTTGATGAAACAATAAATTTTGATTCTATAGTTTATATACGTGTTATGTTAAGAAGAGACATGAGTAGAAAATTGCCTGGTAAGAGGAGAAAATGGTGGGTTGTAGTTTCTTCATGTCGAAGGTAGGTATGACAACGTTTGTGACTGTCTGGTGGAGTCTTGTCTCTCCAAGAAGATTATTTAGTAGATTCCGTAGATACACTCCATCGTATTTTGGGCCAGACAAAAGCTTTGGAAGCTTTGGTATCAGAGAAAACATTCGTCTGCATATGTCTTTTATTATTATATATCTCAACGTGGAATTTGATATAAATGAAAAGTGTTCGTTAGAAAATGAAATAAAATTTCCAAAATTAATCTTTCGTTGTAATTTTATTTTCTATAAATTACAAGCTTTTTAAACACGTTTACGTTGAAATTTACAACATACAGTGTTTTGTTTTGATTTTTTAAAATTACATTGTCCCAGTACTAAGTTTGTTGTCATATATCATTGTTTTATTTTTTTCTTTTGAGAAAAGGCATAAGAAAACAAAGTCATATATCATTGTAAATTGTAAAATATAAACGGCAAGGTAAAATACAACGATTGTCCTTTACTAGTGTTATTATTTATTTTTATTTGTGTTGGAGCATATACGTTTATTAAGTTGTAAAATTTGTGAATGGCGTTTGTGATATATAACTGTGTAATATTTGCTTACCCGGGCTGTGGAAATATTTTGGGAGAATGTTGAAGATAAAACGGAACAATGTCTTTGGCCGCGAACCGAGGACGTCCGTTCTCGTCTGGTACAGTTAACATGGCCGTAATGAGGCCACCGGTGCTAGTTCCGGCTACCACGTCGAAGTAATCTGCTAGCCTCATGTCTTCTCCATCGAGCGCCTTATATATTTACCGGCAAAATTGAACAATATGGCTCGAAAATATAACCAGAAAAAAGAATTTCATTGACTATCTTGTAAGTAATCTATAAAATCTTATTCTGCTGGTCATATCTTTGAAAATTATGTAGTTGAACTATGTATATATTTAATATTGTAATATGGCATATATATTTGAAAAAAAAGCATAACATATAAATATATAATCAATAGATACAAACCTGAAGCTGCTCTTCTAGATACGCAAGGATCACTCCGGCCATAATTCCTCTGACTCCACCGCCGTCGAGGCTGAGGATGGTTACGAGTGATCCGCAAGACGGCGGTAAGTTTTTCTTGCACGAGTCCATGATAGTTGAACGATCTTATTTATAAAAAAAAAGATGATTATAAATAAAATTTGGTGAATATTTTGGACGTGAAGATTGATGCGTCAATGGTATGTCTTTTCTTGAATGTTTATATATATAAATGCAAAATTTTTACGTGTCAAAGATTCTAAGAAACAATTTTATTTGGTCAGACTTTTCTTCATAAATTTCGAGCTAATCAGGATTGTAGTTCTTTTTTTTTTTTTTTTTATATACAGTCTTCAGTGTCATCGAGCTTGACCTGTCATAAGCTTAATTTACGGGGAGTAACTGCATATATAAATCTTAATCCAGATTTGAATATTTGCTTCTGTGGACTTTGCATTAAGAATCAGCCAACGAATTCTGCATCCAAAACTTCAAAACTGAATTTGGATCTTTTTGGATTTGATACGACAAATTTTTCCTCAAGGTCCACTATCCGGACTTATTTTAAAGGCATCTGTCAATTCGTGGAGAAGATGATCTCAAAATTAGCTTTTTGTTGTTTTCCTTTTTCCAGTAATATTTTCTTCTCGTGTTCATCAAATTCGAACTTAAATTTTATAAGGAACGATTATTTCAAATTTATAATTCATTTAATTGGAAATTAAATGCCAAGAATCATGACTAGTGATTTATTTGATTTGCTTCAAGCTTAGTTAGTCATGATTCTTACAACAAACTTTTTCAACCCAAAAATCGCATTATGCATAGTTTTCTGTTAAGAGAGATGGCCGAGTAAACACACACAAAGATGGCCGAATAAAAACACAGAAAAAGATGGCCAAGTAAAAACACACAAAGATGGCCGAGTAAAAAAACACAAAAAGATGGCCAAGTAAACACACACAAAAGATGGCCGAGTAAACACACACAAAGATGGCCGAGTAACACACACAAAGATCATATTCATATATCCCTGTCTTCCCATATTATTTTCTTTAAGATCAGTTTGATGGATCTTGAACCATTGTGTTGCTTCTCATTCTCCTTAATCTTCTTTCATCAGATAGAATTTTTTGCATATCTGCATTACCAAAATGATATCAAA
>NW_026615985.1:0-32816 GCF_000801105.2 Raphanus sativus
GAGAAAGGAATATTCTTGTGGGAACCGAAATTCGCACTGTCGATTTTAGTTAAGTAAATCGAAGGAAAACTAAGTAAACCTAGTTTTCCCTGAAGGCTCGGATTCTCTGCGATAACCAAACGAAAATGATAAAAAAAGCAACGTAGCGGAAAAATTGCACTAAGGCGTTTTATTGAATAGATGGTACAATATTCTTCCGAAAAAGGGAAGTAGAGAAACGCTGAAGCGAAAAACGACGGAAATAAAGGAGACAAAACGTTCTAAGCTTTGCTCCGCTAGTCTAACTCCTAAGTCCTAAGCTAGCAGGAATTCTCTAAGACCCTAAGTTTCGGATTTGCTCTCTCTCTGAGATTTTTTGCTCTGCCTTTCTTCCTCTCCCAAAGCTCCTTTATATACTCCTCCTTATGACGGTCTAACCTTCTTCTGGGCCGCAGGGCGGGCTTCTTTCCATTTTCGTCGGCCTCCATGCTTTTCGGGAAACTTGACATTTTATCCTTCCGGAAATTTAACATTTATCTTGTTATGTAAAGATAAACGTAAATCGTCGTATCTATCTTAGATAATCGTAAACGGACTGTCCGATCGTGTTTGGTCCCTTTCGGGCCGTTTCCAGGACTTCCGTGGTTTTCTACGATCTCTCCGGAAGTTCTTCATTCGTTCGTAGAGTTGAGACGAGTGGTGTCTTAAGATAACCATCGCTGTTTCGTACGAAGAATTTAAGATCTTCCTTCCTGTCGATACCTTACGAGTTTCCGAAGTTTTCCCGACGGTCCTAGATTGGAGTAAGAACCGGAGTTTCGTATGCGGAATCTCAATGATTCGTCCTGCGAGGACTTGGGAAAGACTCGAAATACAGACTTCCGATGGCCGGGGACTGGGATTCGTGTACGAAAGATCGTCATCCGAAGACCCGAGCCAGCACGGGGCTAGCCGCCCGGCGACCACGGCCAGCACGGGCGGTAGCCGCCGGCGGCCACGGCCAACGCGGGGCTAGCCGCCCGGCGGCCACGGCCAGCACGGGCGCTAGCCGCCGGCGGCCACGGCCAGCACGGGGCTAGCCGCCCGGCGGCCACGGCCAGCACGGGCGCTAGCCGCCGGCGGCCACGGCCAACACGGGGCTAGCCGCCCGGCGGCCACGGCCAGCACGGGCGCTAGCCGCCGGCGGCCACGGCCAGCACGGGGCTAGCCGCCCGGCGGCCACGGCCAGCACGGGCGCTAGCCGCCGGCGGCCACGGCCAGCACGGGCGCTAGCCGCCGGCGGCCACGGCCAGCACGGGGCTAGCCGCCCGGCGGCCACGGCCAGCACGGGCGCTAGCCGCCGGCGGCCACGGCCAGCACGGGGCTAGCCGCCCCGCGGCCACGGCCAGCACGGGCGCTAGCCGCCGGCGGCCACGGCCAGCACGGGGCTAGCCGCCCGGCGGCTACGGCCAAGGCCAGGGTCGACTGCTCGGCTCCTTCGGTTCACGGGTGTTCGTGTTCGTTTTTCGGAAGGTTTTTCGTATGACAAATAGACTTAGCCGTTGATTTCGAGATAACCGTTTTTGACCCCAACAGTTAGCCCCCAGCATGCAAGATGCGGGAGCGATTTTGTGTGCGAAAGATTTGAAAATCGAAATTTTCGGCTAGGAATATTTTATTCCGAAAAACTCTACCACCTTTGATTTCTTATAAGTAGCACCTCATCTCCCTCTCATTTTTCACTCACTCCCCTTTTCTCAAATTTCAGAAAACATGGCTTTCTCTCCAAATGAAAAGAAGGATTCCGATGTTGAAATGAGTGAAGCTAACCAGGCCTCGCCGGCGCAGGATACTCCTGCTCTTACGCAGACGTTCGTCGAGGGGTTCAGTTCTTTTCAGGAAAAGATGGAGCGACGCCGTGCCGAGATGGAGTCTAGCGTGGCAGGTCCTAGTGCTACTTCCGTGGTTCCGACTCCCGGATCCGATGTCACTTTAACTCCGGATCCTGCGGCCTTGGTTCTTGGACCCGATGTTACTCCAGTCCCGATCTCCACACTTCCAGCCTCTGGACCCGATGTCCCTTTGCTTGCTGGAGAAATTGTTGTTTCGGAGCAAGCACCCGATGTCCAGGCTCGTCCGGAGGGTTCTCCTTTGGCGCCGATAGTGGTTTCGGAGGATGCGGTGGAAGTCATGCCTCCTCCTCCAGAGAAAAAGAGGGAGATCGTCTTGGGACTTCCCGCATCCAACGCTGCTCCACCATCGAGGGGACGTTCAAGAGCTGGGGCTGTCGGATCAGCGAAGAGAAAAAGGTGTACTAGGAGTGAGGAAGGCGAGGTTTCGGCGAGACTATCGCAGCATCGCTCCAAGGTATTTCGTGAAAACCTTTTTTCTTTGCTATCCCCTTGATTCTTACATTCTCTCGTGTGATCAGTTTGTGTCGTTGATCGACGGGATGCTTGGAGATTGCGGACTGGAGGTTACACGCTTGTCCAAGGAGTTGGATTCGTCGCGGGAAACTCTGAAGCGTACCGAGGCTGTGCTTCAATCGATTGAGAGCACTCATGCTGCCCAGACGTCGACGCTTGAAGCTAGGATCAGCGATCTCGAGCGTGATCTGGGAAAGACTGTGAGCTCGCTGCTCAAAGCGAAGGAGGAGAAGAAGAGCAAGTCTTCGGAAGTTCGACGTCTGAAGAGGCGGATTCAGCGCTTTGAGGAGGCGGGAACTTGCACTGCGGTGGAGCTTGCCGGCCCGTCATCCTCGGGTGCCCTTATCCCAGGCTCGGAAATTCCAGAGGTCCAGGATGCTGAAATTGTTGCGGACAAGGGTGGTGAGGAAGTCGGCGAGGGTGATGGCGAAGCTGCCTTGGGTGAATCGGAGGATGAAGGCGGTGTCCCGGAGGACGCCTAGGTTGATCAATCCCTGAGGGGATTTTTATTTTGATTATATTTCGGCCGTTGGTTGGCCGTTACGTATGATTTCGGGACTGGCCGTTGGTGGCTTTGAATCCCTGCCCTTTTTAGGGCGCTGTATTGAATTCGCGGTACGCGTTATAAAATATTTTGCGTTTTTAGAACTTCTGTTTGTCGAAGTTAGAGGGGCAGGGTGTGAGTTGTCGTCTCATTCCTGCCTCCCTGACGATCACCGTATCCGTAGTTTGTACAAAGCGAGATTTTCCTGCGGTTTACGATTTACGCGAAAATTCGTGGAAACGTACAGATTTGAGTGAAGAGACAAGTTTTGGGATCTCGCGTCGTTGACGCTTTGCCTATGAGATGTTAAGATACCAGCAAGGCTGGGTTTAGGGCACGACCTAGGTTTACTCTCAGACTGAGGCTGTGCGATGACAAATCGGCTTTCGTTTTGCCTGTTCGTGATTTTAACCTGATTCGTACCGTTTTAAAATCCGCGAAGTGGTATCGGCTTATATGATTTGTATGGGCACGAATCGAGCTACTTCCTTTACGAAGTGCTGAACCAAATTTGGATTTTTTGTATAGCGCGCTATGGGATCCTTGTCGGATGTAAAAGAGCCTACCCTTGGGTGGCTTGTCTGTTTAGGACGTTAGAGTTCGTTTGTTGTGATCAGCAACAACGATATGATACCGTTTAGGAGGCGTACGAAAGTTTTAATCGAAAAACGGATGTTCGGGCACGAAGCGACGTCTCGCAGTGCTTTGAAGTTTGTTTTTCTTATGCCATAGAGGACTATGGGCTTTTTGGAAATCGCGGAATGTTTCCGGGCGACAGTTTTATGGTTTATTCGATGAATAATGGATCCATTGTTAAGGCCGTTAGGCGAATTGATTGTGGAAAGTTTTCGAAAGTTCGGTTTTTTCAAAATTGTGGGAGCGTGCGGGTGGTCGCGCCCCACTCCCCCCTTTTTAAATCGGGGGGATAGCTGAACCCACCGGTTGGCGAGTTGCCTACGTACCTCTTTCGAGGATCAAGCCATCTCGTAGTTCTGTTGTCCACGTTTACGCTCTAGTGGTAGTATTTCTTGAGATGCATAGCATTCCAAGTTCTCGGGATTTTTACGTCTTGCATGTTCGCGATTTGGTACGAACCTGGTCGGACGACTTTTATGATTTTGTATGGTCCTTCCCAGTTTGCTCCCAGTTTTCCTGCGTTTCGTTCAGCAGTGTTTTGGAAGACTTTTCGCAAGACCAGTTCACCCTCTTTGAATCTTCGATGACGCACGTTCGCGTTGTAGTATTTTGCGGCGGCCTGCTGGTAATTTTGAATTCGGATGAGGGCTTGGTCGCGACGCTCGTTGATGAGGTCAAGATTATCCAGCAGCATGGCATTGTTCAGATCTTCCCGTTCGGGAAGAAATCTCCCCCGTACGCCGGGGAATTCTACTTCCGCCGGAATCACGCATTCTGCTCCGTAAACGAGAGCGAATGGAGTTTCCCCCGTTGCTCGTCTCGGAGTGGTTCGATGAGACCAAAGGACCCCTTCGAGTTCTTCTGCCCACCGTCCTTTTTTGGCTTCCAAGCGTTTTTTCAATCCGTCTAGGACGGTTTTGTTTATGGTTTCAGCCTGTCCATTGCACTGCGGGTATCTGGGAGTAGACTTGTTAAGTCGTATTTTCCATTTTTCGCAGAATGCCTCGAATCGAGTGGAAATAAACTGGGACCCGTTGTCCGTTACGATCTCGTATGGGACACCGTGTCTGGTTATGATGTTTTTCCAAACGAAGTTCTCGACTTGCACGTCTTTGATACTTGCGTAGGATTCTGCTTCCACCCATTTTGAAAAGAAATCAGTGAGGACCAGCAGGAAACGTTTTTGTTTTGATTTGTGCATTGGTCCGACGATATCCATTGACCATCGCATGAAAGGGTACGGAGACGAGATAGAAGAGAGGATCTCGGCGGGCTGATGAATTGTCGGGGCGTGCCGCTGACACTTCTCGCATTTCCGAGCGTACTTCTCGCAATCCTTTACCATAGTTGGCCAGTAGAATCCGTGGCGTTTTATTTTTGTTGCGAGAGACCTTCCGCCGGAGTGGTTTCCGCATGATCCGGAATGAACTTCTTCCATGATTTTTCTCGCCTTCTCTCCTTCCGCGCAAGTCATAAGAGGTCCGGAGAATCGCCATTTGTAGATTTCGCCTTCCACGGTTACGTATCGTGCTGCCTGGATTTTTATTTTCCGGGCTGCCCATTTCTCCGCGGGTAGGGTACCATCTACGATGTAGGCTTTGATAGGTTGTAACCAGGGAGCGTCGCAGCCATAGTCTGTTTGGTCTGCGTCGTCTTCCGGTTGATCTTCGTTTTCTTCCGCGCCTTCGATCTGTGTTCTGATCAGGTTGGCGATCACCGGCGGTCCGATGCTTGGATGCTCTATGAATTCGACGGGAATTATTCTCTTAAGCCCTGGATCCGAGCTTGAGGCGAGAGCGGCTAAAGCGTCAGCTTGGACGTTTTCCGAGCGGGGAATCCTGGTTAGCGCAAATTGCTGAAAATCGTGGGCCAGGTCTTGGACGACCTTCAGATATGCGTTCATCCTTTCATCCCTTGCTTCGTATTCTCCGCTGAACTGGTTTGCGACTAACTGAGAATCGCAGTAAGCGTGAATGTTTTGGATCTTCAGCCCCTGGGCCAGTCGCAGGCCCGCAATTAGCGCCTCGTATTCTGCTTCGTTGTTGGATGCATGAAAATCCAAGCGGAATGATTGCTCGAGGATTTCTCCTGTCGGCGAGGTGAGCCGGATCCCGATTCCAGATCCTTGCTTGGTCGAAGATCCATCGACATGGAGATCCCATGTTGACCCTGGATCCTCGTTAGTCAAATCCGTCGTGGGTAATTCTACCAAGAAGTCCGCGAGTACCTGCGATTTCGTGCAGGTCTTCGGACGATATTCGATATCGTACTCGCTTAGTTCGATCGCCCACTTCGCGAGTCTACCAGACTGGCTTGGACTGTGTAGAATCGTCCGTAACGGAAAGGTGGTAAGTACCACGATGGTATGAGATTGGAAATACGGTCTAAGTTTTCTTGCCGAAGTTATGACAGCGAGTGCCAATTTTTCCATCAGCGGATACCGAGTTTCGGCATCTAGTAATGTTTTACTAATGTAGAAGACCGGTTTCTGTTCTCCGAATTCTTCTCGAATCAGGACGCCACTGACTGCTGATGTGGATACTGCGATGTAGAGGAACAGGGGCTCTCCGACTACGGGTTTTGCGAGGATAGGAGGGGTGGCCAGATACTGCTTCAGCTGTTGGAAAGCTTTCTCGCAATCCTCTGACCACTCGAACTTTTTATTCCCCTTTAAGGTTTCGTAGAAGGGGAGACACTTATCCGTGGATCGCGAGATGAATCGGTTTAAGGCCGCGACTCGTCCGGTCAGCCTCTGGACTTCCCGCTTGGTTCTCGGGGAGGCCATCTCTATCAGTGCGTTGATTTGTTTCGGATTGGCTTCAATTCCGCGGAATGTTACGAGGTAACCGAGAAATTCTCCCGACGCCACGGCGAATCTGCATTTTGATGGGTTGAGTTTCATGTTGTGTTGGTTCAACCTCTCAAAGCATTCCTCTAGGTGGATCACGTGATCGCGTTCGTCGAGAGATTTTACCAACATATCGTCGATATACACCTCCATGGTTTTTCCGAGTTGCTCGGCAAACATTCGGTTGACGAGTCGCTGATACGTGGCGCCGGCGTTCTTAAGACCGAAGGGCATTACTTTGTAGCAATAGGTTCCTCGGTCGGTAATGAATGCCGTCTTCTCGCGATCTTCGGGATTCATCATGATTTGATTGTAACCGGAGAACGCGTCCATGAACGATAGGAGTTTGTTTCCTGCGGTCGCCTCGACTAGACGGTCGATGTGCGGAAGCGGAAAACAATCCTTCGGGCACGCTTTGTTGAGATCGGTAAAGTCAACGCATACTCGCCATTTCCCGTTCTTTTTCTTGACGACGACGGGATTGGCGAGCCAGTCGGGATATCTTACTTCTGTTATTGATCCAACTTTGAGGAGTCTCTCGACTTCCTCATTGACCGCAGTTGCCCGTTCGGGGCCTAACTTTCGCCTCTTTTGTTTTACGGGTTTGTGGGTTGGATCAATGTTGAGTTCGTGACATGTTATGTTAATGTCGATTCCCGGCATATCTTCCGCAGCCCAAGCGAACGTGTTAAGGTTCTTCTTGAGACATGCGATGAGTTCTGCTTTCAACGGATCGCGAAGATTGGCTCCAATCTCTACGCACCGCTCTGGGTTAGTCTCATCGAGGCAGACCGAAATTACAGGTTCGCAAGTGGGCTCACGTTTCCCTTCCAGGACCTCAGCTCTTTGCGATTGCCAGAAGATTTCTGGAGGGTCCTGCGATGCTGGTTCGTGGGTTGCTTGCTTTTTTGGTTTAGTTTCGGGCTCAGAGTTTTTCCGTTTTAACCCGGCGGTCAAGCAGACTTGCGGTGCTTTACGATCTCCTTGTATCGTTTCCACTCCGGAGAGGGTCGGAAATTTGAGGCACAGATGGTAAGTCGAGGGGATCGCTCGCATGGAATTTAACCACGGAGTCCCGACGATCGCGTTATATGCTGCTGGACCGTCGACTACCAAAAATTCTGCCGTCTTTGTGACGCTCCCGGCTCTGACCGAAAGGTCGACCGAGCCGAGGGTCATTGTGATGTTTCCTGAGAGTCCGATTATCGGATTGGGATCGTCCGCGATAGCATTCAGGTCGATTCCCATTCTCTCGAGGGTGTTTTTATATATAATATTGGTCGAGCATCCGGTGTCGACCAATATTCTCGCTACGTCAATGTCCTGGATCGTTAGTCTGATAACGAGGAGTTCGTCATGAGGTTTGGCTTGATCAGCCGTTGCTCTGTCCCCGAATGACACGATGTTGCGGACAGGTGATGTGGCCATGCCGTTGTTACCAATCGTAGGTTTTTGAGTAAGAGAATCCGACCCCCCCTCCTTCTAGCGCCAAACTGTGGGAACCGAAATTCGCACTGTCGATTTTAGTAAGTAAATCGAAGGAAAACTAAGTAAACCTAGTTTTCCCTGAAGGCTCGGATTCTCTGCGATAACCAAACGAAATTGATAAAACAAAGCAACGTAGCGGAAAAATTGCACTAAGGCGTTTTATTGAATAGATGGTACAATATTCTTCCGAAAAAGGGAAGTAGAGAAACGCTGAAGCGAAAAACGACGGAAATAAAGGAGACAAAACGTTCTAAGCTTTGCTCCGCTAGTCTAACTCCTAAGTCCTAAGCTAGCAGGAATTCTCTAAGTCCCTAAGTTTCGGATTTGCTCTCTCTCTGAGATTTTTTGCTCTGCCTTTCTTCCTCTCCCAAAGCTCCTTTATATACTCCTCCTTATGACGGTCTAACCTTCTTCTGGGCCGCAGGGCGGGCTTCTTTCCATTTTCGTCGGCCTCCACGCTTTTCGGGAAACTTGACATTTTATCCTTCCGGAAATTTAACATTTATCTTGTTATGTAAAGATAAACGTAAATCGTCGTATCTATCTTAGATAATCGTAAACGGACTGTCCGATCGTGTTTGGTCCCTTTCGGGCCGTTTCCAGGACTTCCGTGGTTTTCTACGATCTCTCCGGAAGTTCTTCATTCGTTCGTAGAGTTGAGACGAGTGGTGTCTTAAGATAACCATCGCTGTTTCGTACGAAGAATTTAAGATCTTCCTTCCTGTCGATACCTTACGAGTTTCCGAAGTTTTCCCGACGGTCCTAGATTGGAGTAAGAACCGGAGTTTCGTATGCGGAATCTCAATGATTCGTCCTGCGAGGACTTGGGAAAGACTCGAAATACAGACTTCCGATGGCCGGGGACTGGGATTCGCGTACGAAAGATCGTCATCCGAAGACCCGAGCCAGCACGGGGCTAGCCGCCCGGCGACCACGGCCAGCACGGGCGGTAGCCGCCGGCGGCCACGGCCAACGCGGGGCTAGCCGCCCGGCGGCCACGGCCAGCACGGGCGCTAGCCGCCGGCGGCCACGGCCAGCACGGGGCTAGCCGCCCGGCGGCCACGGCCAGCACGGGCGCTAGCCGCCGGCGGCCACGGCCAGCGCGGGGCTAGCCGCCCGGCGGCCACGGCCAGCACGGGCGCTAGCCGCCGGCGGCCACGGCCAGCACGGGGCTAGCCGCCCGGCGGCCACGGCCAGCACGGGCGCTAGCCGCCGGCGGCCACGGCCAGCGCGGGGCTAGCCGCCCGGCGGCCACGGCCAGCACGGGCGCTAGCCGCCGGCGGCCACGGCCAGCACGGGGCTAGCCGCCCGGCGGCCACGGCCAGCACGGGCGCTAGCCGCCGGCGGCCACGGCCAGCACGGGGCTAGCCGCCGGCGGCCACGGCCAGCACGGGGCTAGCCGCCCGGCGGCCACGGCCAAGGCCAGGGTCGACTGCTCGGCTCCTTCGGTTCACGGGTGTTCGTGTTCGTTTTTCGGAAGGTTTTTCGTATGACAAATAGACTTAGCCGTTGATTTCGAGATAACCGTTTTTGACCCCAACAATTCTTCTTGATCACAGCAGTCAAGGGAGCAGCTATGGTACTGAAATCCCTTACAAAAGCGCCTGTAGAAGCTAGCTAAACCATGGAAGCTTCTAGCGTGTGCAATAGAGGTTGGGATAGGCCAGTCTTGTATAGCCTTGATCTTCTCCTCATCCACTTGTAGACCCTGTTTACTCACTACAAAGCCTAAGAAAACAAGTTGGTCAGTACAAAATGTGCACTTCTTTAGGTTGGCATATAAACCTTCCTTCCGAAGTGTAAGCAACACAAGTTCTAGATGCTCTAGATGTTCTTCTAAGCTCTTAGAGTAAATAAGTATATCATCAAAATAGACAACAACAAATTTACTTATAAATGATCTAAGAACCTGGTTCATGAGTCTCATGAAGGTGCTTGGTGCATTGGTGAGCCCAAATGGCATAACCAACCACTCATATAGACCTTGCTTGGTCTTGAAGGCAGTCTTCCACTCATCTCCTTCCCGCATTCTTACTTGGTGGTACCCACTCCTAAGATCTATCTTAGAGAAAATGGTGGCTCCACTAAGTTCATCAAGCATGTCATCTAGGCGTGGAATTGGGTGCCTATACTTGATGGTGATGTTGTTGATGGCACGGCAATCTACACACATCCTCCATGATCCATCTTTCTTGGGAACTAGTAGAACTGGTACTGCACATGGGCTTAGACTCTCTCGGATGTACCCTTTGTTCATCAAGTCTTGAACTTGTTTTTCTAGCTCCTTGGTCTCCTCTGGATTCATTCTGTATGCTGGTTTGTTTGGCAAAGCTGAACCTGGCACGAGATCAATCTGGTGCTCAATCCCTCTGATTGGAGGTAATCCAGCTGGGATCTCTTCAGGGAACAAGTCTTGAAACTTGTCTAGCACGGCTTGAGCTGGTTTAGGAATTTGTTGAGCTTCTGAGCTTCCTGTACTTAAACATTCTTTTAAAACCATTAGTAGTACAGTGCCTTGAGCACCCAAGGTCTTTAAACAGCACCAGGAGAAATCATAAGGTTAGTTTTACTTACCTGGTCTTCCTTGTTCATCTTAGTTTGTAACTCATGCACCTCAGATGGGCTCAAAGGAGCTAAGTTGTACTTACGGTCCTTGAACTTGAAAGAGTAGTAGTTGGTGCGTCCATTGTGGAAGGTGGCTCTATCAAATTGCCAATGTCTCCCCAGCAGGATGTGACCGGCTTGCATTGGTACCACATCACACACTACTTCATCTTGGTACTTACCAATACTAAAAGATATCTTTGCTTGCTCCGTGACCTTCAGCTCAGTCTTGTTGTCTAACCATTGCAATCTATAAGGCCGAGGGTGCTTGGTTGTCTCAAGACCTAACATGTCCACCATATACTTGCTAGCCACATTAGTGCAAGATCCTCCATCTATAACCAAGTTACATACCTTAGCTTTGATGGTGCAGCAAGTGTGGAAGAGATTCTCTCTTTGAGCTTTCTCTTCAGGATTGGTCATTGTACTTAGTACTCTCCGAGTGACCAGCAACTCTCCAGTATCCGGATACTCTACTTCTTCTCCAGAGTCCATTGCTTCCATTTCGGATTCATCTTGAGACTCATAGTCTCCATTGGTGGTGATAGTCATGACTCGTTGGTTTGGGCACTCCCTAGCCATGTGACCTCGTCCCTGACATCTAAAACAAGTAACATCCCTAGCTCTTTGATTGTTAGTACCTTTGTTTTGATCTTGTCTAGGACCCTTGTTTGAATCATCAACCTTACCCTTGAACCGAGAATCAATCTCTACGGCTTTACCTTTGTCATTTGGCTTGTTGACATTAGAAGTCCAAGGTTTTGAGTTTCTAGACCTACTAGTAACGGTCTTACGCTTGATTTGCTTCTCAACCTGCACAGCTAAATGCATTAGTTCATGTAAGCCACTATATTGAGCTCTTTCTACCTTCCTGGAGATACGCTCTTGAAGACCATCAATGATCTGAGCCATCAAAGCTTCCTCAGATTCTTCTAACTCCAGTGAGTTCATCAGCTTCTCAAACTCTTCAAATTATTCCTCGACTGACCTATTACCTTGAGACAACTTGCGAAAACGTTTTTGTAAGTCTCTATGATAATAATCAGGAACATATCTTAACCTTAGAAGATATTTCATGTCAGCCCAAGTTGTGACTGCTCCAAAGCGGTTCCTTCTCCTCTCAGCTACATTCCTGTCCCACCAAGCAAGTGCATTCTCGGTGAGTTGAGCAGCGGCTAGGGCAACCTTCTTGTGTTCTCCATAGCCATAACACTCAAAGATGTACTCTAATCGCTTCTCCCAATCCATGTAAGCTTCTGGATCAGATTTTCCTGTAAAAGTAGGAGGAACAATTTTAATATCTTTGTTGTGCTCTCTATGATGAGCTTCTCTAGCTCGGTTGTGTCTAAGTGGATCCTGTCTCCTAGGATTGCGGTTCTGGAGGGGATCATCATCATCAAGGCTCGGCATGCTCTCATCATCTTCATGCTCTCCATCTTCATCTTCAGGGATGGGGTTTTGATTGCGGCGTGGACCTCTCCTTGGAGGTTGCTCCAACCGGTTCAAACGAGTGTTGATCTGCTGACCAAGCTCTCCTACAACAGCCCTCATCTCTTCTCTCATGGCAGCCATGATCTGCTCCATGGTTGGGGGATTAGCCCCATTGTTGGCGTTTTCATCACCCATGTTTGTTTGGTTCCTTGCTAGTCACTCAACACAAACAACAAAATATCAAAGCACCAACGGTAACTTAAGTTTTAAATTTGAAACTTCGAAACAAACAAAATAAAAGGAAAATATTTTGGGGTTTTGGAAGTTTTTAATCGGAAAGGAAAGACAACACTCGACTGATCTATGAAAGGAAACTAGATTAAACTAGAAAACTTGCGTGATCAACAATAAGGAAAGAACAAAATATTTTTTTGGGTTTTCGAAATTTTTATGAATCAAATCACGAATGTAAACAAGAACAAGGAAATAACTTTTTTTATGGGTTTTGGGTTTAAGAATCAAAAACGGATGCAACAAGAACAAGTAAACTTTTTATGGGGTTTTTGATTTATGTAAATAAGAGCAACGAAACAATATAAAGCAAAAGGGTAAGAACAACCAAAGGATTGGATCCTTTGGCTCTGATACCAAAATGATATAAGACTCGGATGGAGCCTTTGGAAGGTGGTGGAGATGGATCCTCAAGCAGGCTTTCACGCACTCTCTTGAGAACAAAAGATGGTCGATGATGATGGCACTTGACTAGATGGATCAAGTGGTATGGGATCTAACAAACTGGCTTTAACGCACTCTCTTGTTGGACCGGTTGATGAGGTTGATGATGGAATGAGGAACACCACAAGGATGATGGGAGATCCTTGATATAGTTCGAACTCTTGCTGCTTGAATCACACAAGGAGGAAGAGGGTTGGCGGCTTGCTTAGGAGGCAAACTGACTCATATATTGATTAGGTAAAAAGTTGTGTCTACAAAGCTGCGTGTGGGACTTTATTAATAGTCCATCAGCTGTGACCTAAACGGTGACTCAAAGAAAAGCAAAGACTCAAAACAACAAGACTTGTGAAGCAAAAGAAACAAAAACAGCAAAACAACTAACTATGCCCCGTTTTAACTATAAAAGGAAAGTGCATAAAAAATAAAAGACAAAGAGACCTAGACTAGTCTTGGTCTTGAACCTTGGTTGCTGCGGAGATGGAAGAGTTCTAGGAACCACTAGACTGACCCATCTTACCTGCACAAATCATAAATAATGAAAACACTTCCCTTGGTTCTTGGTTGAACTCCTTTGTTGTGTTCTTGAAGTTGAGCACGCTTGGATCATTCTTGAGAGGTATCTTGTCTTGCTCTTCTTTTTCAAGTTCTTCTTCACTCTTCTCTTCATTATCTTCAGCTTCAATCTTGTTGGTTTCTTAAAGGAGGGATTCTTCTTTAGCTTCAGTTCCTGCCAAGTAAACATTGGAATCAGCACCATTCAAATAAGCTGTCTTACCTTGAGTGATATTGAGTTGCGCAAAGGCATTGCTCAAGCCATCACTTGTCTTGTTGACATGGTCTTCTTTGGGTGAATCAGCTAGAATTATGGGTGGTGGCTCAGCTAAGCTATTTAAGATAGCTTGGACTGCAAGTGCAAAGCCTTGGTTAAGCCTTCTTTGCTTGGATCGAGTCATGGGTCCTTCAGATGCCTTGGGAATGGTTATGGTGTCCTGGTTATGGTTGATGACCTCATCAATATCCCACCTTCTATCCAGATGATTCTAGATTTGCCTGTTCGGACATATGCCATTATCTTCATGATTCTTATCAAACCAGGATGAACCACGATCTAAGAAGCTTTATTTGGAACCACTAATCAGTGGAGAATAACCAGGAAGTTGAATAAATCTCATAGGAGTTGTGAGTAAGAAGATATCCCACTTTCTATCCAGATGATTCCAGATTAGCCTGTTCGGACATATGGCAATATCTTCATGATTCTTATCAAACCAGGATGAACCACGATCTAAGAAGCTTTATTGGGAACCACTAATCAGTGGAGAATAACCAGGAAGTTGAATAAATCTCATAGGAGTTGTGAGTAAGAAGATATCCCACTTTCTATCCAGATGATTCCAGATTAGCCTGTTCGGACATATGGCAATATCTTCATGATTCTTATCAAACCAGGATGAACCACGATCTAAGAAGCTTTATTTGGAACCACTAATCAGTGGAGAATAACCAGGAAGTTGAATAAATCTCATAAGTGTTGTGAGTAAGAAGATATCCCACCTTCTATCCAGATGATTCCAGATTAGCCTGTTCGGACATATGGCCATTATCTTCATGATTCTTATCAAACCAGGATGAACCACGATCTAAGAAGCTTTATTTGGAACCACTAATCAGTGGAGAATAACCAGGAAGTTGAATAAATCTCATAGGAGTTGTGAGTAAGAAGATATCCCACTTTCTATCCAGATGATTCCAGATTAGCCTGTTCGGACATATGGCAATATCTTCATGATTCTTATCAAACCAGGATGAACCACGATCTAAGAAGCTTTATTTGGAACCACTAATCAGTGGAGAATAACCAGGAAGTTGAATAAATCTCATAGGAGTTGTGAGTAAGAAGATATCCCACTTTCTATCCAGATGATTCCAGATTAGCCTGTTCGGACATATGGCAATATCTTCATGATTCTTATCAAACCAGGATGAACCACGATCTAAGAAGCTTTATTTGGAACCACTAATCAGTGGAGAATAACCAGGAAGTTGAATAAATCTCATAAGTGTTGTGAGTAAGAAGATATCCCACTTTCTATCCAGATGATTCCAGATTAGCCTGTTCGGACATATGCCATTATCTTCATGATTCTTATCAAACCAGGATGAACCACGATCTAAGAAGCTTTATTTGGAACCACTAATCAGTGGAGAATAACCAGGAAGTTGAATAAATCTCATAGGAGTTGTGAGTAAGAAGATATCCCACTTTCTATCCAGATGATTCCAGATTAGCCTGTTCGGACATATGGCAATATCTTCATGATTCTTATCAAACCAGGATGAACCACGATCTAAGAAGCTTTATTTGGAACCACTAATCAGTGGAGAATAACCAGGAAGTTGAATAAATCTCATAGGAGTTGTGAGTAAGAAGATATCCCACTTTCTATCCAGATGATTCCAGATTAGCCTGTTCGGACATATGGCAATATCTTCATGATTCTTATCAAACCAGGATGAACCACGATCTAAGAAGCTTTATTTGGAACCACTAATCAGTGGAGAATAACCAGGAAGTTGAATAAATCTCATAAGAGTTGTGAGTAAGAAGATATCCCACTTTCTATCCAGATGATTCCAGATTAGCCTGTTCGGACATATGGCATTATCTTCATGATTCTTATCAAACCAGGATGAACCACGATCTAAGAAGCTTTATTTGGAACCACTAATCAGTGGAGAATAACCAGGAAGTTGAATAAATCTCATAGGAGTTGTGAGTAAGAAGATATCCCACTTTCTATCCAGATGATTCCAGATTAGCCTGTTCGGACATATGGCAATATCTTCATGATTCTTATCAAACCAGGATGAACCACGATCTAAGAAGCTTTATTTGGAACCACTAATCAGTGGAGAATAACCAGGAAGTTGAATAAATCTCATAGGAGTTGTGAGTAAGAAGATATCCCACTTTCTATCCAGATGATTCCAGATTAGCCTGTTCGGACATATGGCAATATCTTCATGATTCTTATCAAACCAGGATGAACCACGATCTAAGAAGCTTTATTTGGAACCACTAATCAGTGGAGAATAACCAGGAAGTTGAATAAATCTCATAGGAGTTGTGAGTAAGAAGATATCCCACTTTCTATCCAGATGATTCCAGATTAGCCTGTTCGGACATATGCCATATCTTCATGATTCTTATCAAACCAGGATGAACCACGATCTAAGAAGCTTTATTTGGAACCACTAATCAGTGGAGAATAACCAGGAAGTTGAATAAATCTCATAGGAGTTGTGAGTAAGAAGATATCCCACTTTCTATCCAGATGATTCCAGATTAGCCTGTTCGGACATATGGCAATATCTTCATGATTCTTATCAAACCAGGATGAACCACGATCTAAGAAGCTTTATTTGGAACCACTAATCAGTGGAGAATAACCAGGAAGTTGAATAAATCTCATAGGAGTTGTGAGTAAGAAGATATCCCACTTTCTATCCAGATGATTCCAGATTAGCCTGTTCGGACATATGGCAATATCTTCATGATTCTTATCAAACCAGGATGAACCACGATCTAAGAAGCTTTATTTGGAACCACTAATCAGTGGAGAATAACCAGGAAGTTGAATAAATCTCATAGGAGTTGTGAGTAAGAAGATATCCCACTTTCTATCCAGATGATTCCAGATTAGCCTGTTCGGACATATGCCATTATCTTCATGATTCTTATCAAACCAGGATGAACCACGATCTAAGAAGCTTTATTTGGAACCACTAATCAGTGGAGAATAACCAGGAAGTTGAATAAATCTCATAGGAGTTGTGAGTAAGAAGATATCCCACTTTCTATCCAGATGATTCCAGATTAGCCTGTTCGGACATATGGCAATATCTTCATGATTCTTATCAAACCAGGATGAACCACGATCTAAGAAGCTTTATTTGGAACCACTAATCAGTGGAGAATAACCAGGAAGTTGAATAAATCTCATAGGAGTTGTGAGTAAGAAGATATCCCACTTTCTATCCAGATGATTCCAGATTAGCCTGTTCGGACATATGGCAATATCTTCATGATTCTTATCAAACCAGGATGAACCACGATCTAAGAAGCTTTATTTGGAACCACTAATCAGTGGAGAATAACCAGGAAGTTGAATAAATCTCATAGGAGTTGTGAGTAAGAAGATATCCCACTTTCTATCCAGATGATTCCAGATTAGCCTGTTCGGACATATGCCATATCTTCATGATTCTTATCAAACCAGGATGAACCACGATCTAAGAAGCTTTATTTGGAACCACTAATCAGTGGAGAATAACCAGGAAGTTGAATAAATCTCATAGGAGTTGTGAGTAAGAAGATATCCCACTTTCTATCCAGATGATTCCAGATTAGCCTGTTCGGACATATGGCAATATCTTCATGATTCTTATCAAACCAGGATGAACCACGATCTAAGAAGCTTTATTTGGAACCACTAATCAGTGGAGAATAACCAGGAAGTTGAATAAATCTCATAGGAGTTGTGAGTAAGAAGATATCCCACTTTCTATCCAGATGATTCCAGATTAGCCTGTTCGGACATATGGCAATATCTTCATGATTCTTATCAAACCAGGATGAACCACGATCTAAGAAGCTTTATTTGGAACCACTAATCAGTGGAGAATAACCAGGAAGTTGAATAAATCTCATAGGAGTTGTGAGTAAGAAGATATCCCACTTTCTATCCAGATGATTCCAGATTAGCCTGTTCGGACATATGGCAATATCTTCATGATTCTTATCAAACCAGGATGAACCACGATCTAAGAAGCTTTATTTGGAACCACTAATCAGTGGAGAATAACCAGGAAGTTGAATAAATCTCATAGGAGTTGTGAGTAAGAAGATATCCCACTTTCTATCCAGATGATTCCAGATTAGCCTGTTCGGACATATGCCATTATCTTCATGATTCTTATCAAACCAGGATGAACCACGATCTAAGAAGCTTTATTTGGAACCACTAATCAGTGGAGAATAACCAGGAAGTTGAATAAATCTCATAGGAGTTGTGAGTAAGAAGATATCCCACTTTCTATCCAGATGATTCCAGATTAGCCTGTTCGGACATATGGCAATATCTTCATGATTCTTATCAAACCAGGATGAACCACGATCTAAGAAGCTTTATTTGGAACCACTAATCAGTGGAGAATAACCAGGAAGTTGAATAAATCTCATAGGAGTTGTGAGTAAGAAGATATCCCACTTTCTATCCAGATGATTCCAGATTAGCCTGTTCGGACATATGGCAATATCTTCATGATTCTTATCAAACCAGGATGAACCACGATCTAAGAAGCTTTATTTGGAACCACTAATCAGTGGAGAATAACCAGGAAGTTGAATAAATCTCATAGGAGTTGTGAGTAAGAAGATATCCCACTTTCTATCCAGATGATTCCAGATTAGCCTGTTCGGACATATGCCATTATCTTCATGATTCTTATCAAACCAGGATGAACCACGATCTAAGAAGCTTTATTTGGAACCACTAATCAGTGGAGAATAACCAGGAAGTTGAATAAATCTCATAGGAGTTGTGAGTAAGAAGATATCCCACTTTCTATCCAGATGATTCCAGATTAGCCTGTTCGGACATATGGCAATATCTTCATGATTCTTATCAAACCAGGATGAACCACGATCTAAGAAGCTTTATTTGGAACCACTAATCAGTGGAGAATAACCAGGAAGTTGAATAAATCTCATAGGAGTTGTGAGTAAGAAGATATCCCACTTTCTATCCAGATGATTCCAGATTAGCCTGTTCGGACATATGCCATTATCTTCATGATTCTTATCAAACCAGGATGAACCACGATCTAAGAAGCTTTATTTGGAACCACTAATCAGTGGAGAATAACCAGGAAGTTGAATAAATCTCATAGGAGTTGTGAGTAAGAAGATATCCCACTTTCTATCCAGATGATTCCAGATTAGCCTGTTCGGACATATGGCAATATCTTCATGATTCTTATCAAACCAGGATGAACCACGATCTAAGAAGCTTTATTTGGAACCACTAATCAGTGGAGAATAACCAGGAAGTTGAATAAATCTCATAGGAGTTGTGAGTAAGAAGATATCCCACTTTCTATCCAGATGATTCCAGATTAGCCTGTTCGGACATATGGCAATATCTTCATGATTCTTATCAAACCAGGATGAACCACGATCTAAGAAGCTTTATTTGGAACCACTAATCAGTGGAGAATAACCAGGAAGTTGAATAAATCTCATAGGAGTTGTGAGTAAGAAGATATCCCACTTTCTATCCAGATGATTCCAGATTAGCCTGTTCGGACATATGCCATTATCTTCATGATTCTTATCAAACCAGGATGAACCACGATCTAAGAAGCTTTATTTGGAACCACTAATCAGTGGAGAATAACCAGGAAGTTGAATAAATCTCATAGGAGTTGTGAGTAAGAAGATATCCCACTTTCTATCCAGATGATTCCAGATTAGCCTGTTCGGACATATGGCAATATCTTCATGATTCTTATCAAACCAGGATGAACCACGATCTAAGAAGCTTTATTTGGAACCACTAATCAGTGGAGAATAACCAGGAAGTTGAATAAATCTCATAGGAGTTGTGAGTAAGAAGATATCCCACTTTCTATCCAGATGATTCCAGATTAGCCTGTTCGGACATATGGCAATATCTTCATGATTCTTATCAAACCAGGATGAACCACGATCTAAGAAGCTTTATTTGGAACCACTAATCAGTGGAGAATAACCAGGAAGTTGAATAAATCTCATAGGAGTTGTGAGTAAGAAGATATCCCACTTTCTATCCAGATGATTCCAGATTAGCCTGTTCGGACATATGGCAATATCTTCATGATTCTTATCAAACCAGGATGAACCACGATCTAAGAAGCTTTATTTGGAACCACTAATCAGTGGAGAATAACCAGGAAGTTGAATAAATCTCATAGGAGTTGTGAGTAAGAAGATATCCCACTTTCTATCCAGATGATTCCAGATTAGCCTGTTCGGACATATGGCATTATCTTCATGATTCTTATCAAACCAGGATGAACCACGATCTAAGAAGCTTTATTTGGAACCACTAATCAGTGGAGAATAACCAGGAAGTTGAATAAATCTCATAGGAGTTGTGAGTAAGAAGATATCCCACTTTCTATCCAGATGATTCCAGATTAGCCTGTTCGGACATATGGCAATATCTTCATGATTCTTATCAAACCAGGATGAACCACGATCTAAGAAGCTTTATTTGGAACCACTAATCAGTGGAGAATAACCAGGAAGTTGAATAAATCTCATAAGTGTTGTGAAGAAATCCAGAAGATATCTGTGGGAACCGAAATTCGCACTGTCGATTTTAGTTAAGTTAAAACGTAGGAAAACTAAGTTGACCTAGTTTTCCCCGAGGATCCCGGCTATCTGCTGGGCCACGCACGACAAAGTTAAACAAGTCTAATTCGAGAATAAATGCGTAAAATGAATAGAGCAAAAAGAAAGAATCTTATTTCCGAATCTGCGGAGAACGTTTGGACAACAGGTCGAGATCTCGGCCACGAGAGCTGTCGATCGTCGCTAGTCTTAGAACCTAGATCTAACCTAGTTGAGTCGCAGCTCGCTAAAAAAGGAAATAAGCGCCTAAGTTCTAAATTGCTCTGGGGTGGTTTCTTTCTTCTGATTTCGGATCCCCCTTCCTCTGCTCCTAGCATTGCTTATATACTCCCATATGACGGTCTATCCTTGGTGGGCTGAGTCTGCCGTGGGCTGGACTTTTTCCATTTTCGTCGGCTTTCGTGTTTATCGGGAAAGTTGACATTTATCTTTTCGGAAAGTTGACATTTATCTTTTCGGAAGTTTATCATTTATCTTGTCATGCGAAGATAATTGTAAACCGTCGCATCTATCCCTTTAGAAAATCGTAAACTGGTCGTCCGATCGGAGTTGGTCCCTTTCGGGCCGCATTCCGGGCTTCCGCTGTTTTTCTACGATTTCTCTGAAAGGATGCTCCTACTTGGATGTCGAGTCTTTCGGAAGATCTTCGATCCATTGCTGAGGTGAATGGTGTTGTACGATAACCATCACCGTTTTATACGAAGTCTTCCTATCCGTTGACGTCTTAGGGGTTTTCAGAAATCCCGGAACAGAAAAAGGAGTTTTATTTATAAGGACTCGGAAAGTCGCGAAACACGGATTTCTGGCGACCCGGAGGCTTGGAACTTATGCACGAAGACTAGCCGTCCGACGACCCGAGCGAGCACGGGGCTAGCCGCCCGGCGACCACGGCCAGCACGGGCGCTAGCCGCCGGCGGCCACGGCCAGCACGGGGCTAGCCGCCCGGCGGCCACGGCCAGCACGGGCGCTAGCCGCCGGCGGCCACGGCCAGCACGGGGCTAGCCGCCCGGCGGCCACGGCCAGCACGGGCGCTAGCCGCCGGCGGCCACGGCCAGCACGGGGCTAGCCGCCCGGCGGCCACGGCCAGCACGGGCGCTAGCCGCCGGCGGCCACGGCCAGCACGGGGCTAGCCGCCGCGGCCACGGCCAGCACGGGGCTAGCCGCCGGCGGCCACGGCCAGCACGGGCGCTAGCCGCCGGCGGCCACGGCCAGCACGGGGCTAGCCGCCCGGCGGCCACGGCCAGCACGGGCGCTAGCCGCCGGCGGCCACGGCCAGCACGGGGCTAGCCGCCCGGCGGCCACGGCCGGCACGGGCGCTAGCCGCCGGCGGCCACGGCCAGCACGGGGCTAGCCGCCCGGCGGCCACGGCCACGTCCGGTGTTGGCTGCTCGGTTCCTTCGGCGCGTTCGTGTTCTTTGCGTTTTTAGTTTTCCGTAGGTTTTTTCCTTGTGTAGAAAATGTTTCTAGCAGTTGATTTCGAGACGATGAATCTCGAACTTAATTTTTTCTTAAGGTTTCTCGATTAACAATTAGTCTCTCGAGGTTGCTTTTACATCTTTCATATTTTTCCGAGATTTTCGGACATCGATTTCGTCTTGACCGATTTTGACCCCAACAGTTAGCCCCCCAGCTAGCTAGGAATCGTAGGGTTTGGAGATCCTAGCTTGCGGTATGGTTCATGAGGAAAGAATGGAGACGAAATCGTATCGAAGGTCGGGGTGAATAGTAAAATTTTTTTGCCTATAAGTACTTGTGAATTTTTTACCATTCTTACTTCACCCAAGAATCTCAAGCTAATCTCTCTCTTGCAAATTCTCTCTCTACTTTTTAAGAAAAGAATGACTTCAAGATCGAAATTCTCGAGGAGGCAGTCTCACTCGTCTTCGGATAGTTTTCACGCTGAGGAAGAAAATCCGAAGCCCGAGGTTTCAGAGATCAACAGGAACGCGTACTGCGACGCTGTCTTTGGCACTGATGCTCCCCTTCCCGTGATCCCGATTCCCCGGCGACCTCTGAGGGCGCGTGGAGAAGTTGACTCACCGAGCGAAGTATCCCCCGAATATCTCGAAACTCTTCGAGAGTTTTATGGGGTTCCGGAGGGAGTTGTGTTTCGCATTCCCTGCGGGAATGAGAGTTCGGAGCATCCTCCGGAAGGTTACTTTACTTGTTACGAGGCGTTCTTGACGCAATGTCGACTGTGGTTCCCAATCCCTGGGGTCATTGTTCAGGCCCTCGACCGTTTCGGAATCGCAATCAGCCAGCTGAATGTGTCAGCTTTGGAGAGCTGGCTCGGCGTTGTGATTTTGAGTTACGAGTTAGGGATAGACCTTAGCCCTGCCGATTTCGAAGGGTTATGGAACTCCAAGGCGACGAGCATCAATGGAGTTTACTCCATGAAGGCGAGGACCAACTTTTCGGTAATCAATGGAGTCACCTCGCACGCCAAGGATTATGTCGATCGTTTCTTTTTTGTGAGGATAGACGGAGAGTCTGTCGAGGAAGGCTTTCTCCATCTATTCCCGACAGACTGGTTGTACCAGCGAGGTAAGATTGTCGCATCCCCTCTCTTATAATCCGAAAGGCGAATACCGAACGTGTTTGTTTTTTTTTTTTTTTTAGAGAACAGGTGTCTCGCGCATGTTCCTTCCGATCTTTCGGTCAGGAGGGATCTTTTTAGGTCGAGGCCTTGTTCCTGGAACTCCTTTACTCTTGACCGGATTCGAGGGGCGGTCGCGCTTCACCGATCGCGAGGTGGTACACGTCCCTGTGTGAACGATAGGTCCTACGTTTTTGCCCCTTTGAGGCAGAGGCGGAGACCTCGTAAAGATAAAGGGATCGCTTTCGAGACTTCGTCGGGAGATGGCGCGCCGCCGAGATATGATCCTGGCTTTACCTCAGAGAATCGGGATGTTCCTCCCCCGGGTGACTTCTTTGACGAACTCCCTCCGGCGTTTTCCCGTGACGAGTCTTTAGACAACGAGGAAAGGGACAAGGTGACTGCGGAGGGTGCTCGCTTGGTCAACGAGGTTTGTTTTTGAAACTTGAGTAACTCCACTTTTCTTTTTATTTGACCTCGGCTTCTTTGCAGGCCGTGAGAGTGTGGAATGCATCGATCGATGGGAGTTTCCGCACTGCCCGGCTGGCCCGTTTCAAAGCGGAGGAAACGGAAAGGGAATTTGCTAAGTATCGGCTGGAGGTGGAGGAGCAAAATCGCCGGCAAGCCAAGGTCCAGGCTCGAGCCCTCGCTCGTGCGGAAAGGAGCGGACGGAGAAGAGCTGCCGCCGAGATGAACCGAAGGGCCGAAATTTTTTCTACTGAGTTCGAAGCGTACAAAGAGGCTCAGGACTTTGTAGGTGATTTTCGCGAGTGCCGTGGTTCGGTCGGTACCCTCAGCAAGATGCAGCGTGAGGACTTCTCTCTTTCCGGCGAACTTGCCACGATGGATGGCTCGATGAGGATATGTGCCAGCGCCGAATCCTTTGTTCCTCCGATTGAAGGGAGAATTCGAGAACTGTGGAATCCTATCCAAGTCTCGGAGGATACGGCGGATGTAGGCGAGGGTTCAAACGCAGGCGACGGGGGTGAGGAGGTCGACCAGCCCGATTCTTCGTTCGGAATATCTCTAACCGACTGCTATGCATTTGATTATAATTTATGATAGGCCAACTGTGGCCGTTTGTATGTATGTGTCGCGACTCCTAGGAGGTCGCGTGACTTTATGTTTTTCGGGATCGGCCGTTGGTGGCTTTCGAATCCCTGTTATAAATGCCTTTTATGAACTATGCGTTTTGATTTATACTTTCGTCAAGTGTTGAGGGTTTGAATACGCGTAGTCACTTCGCATTCAATCTCTTTTTTTTGTCGCTAGGTCCGTAGGTCACTTCGTAGTGAACGTTAGGTTTGTAAGCGATAAGAGGCAAATTTTGGGATCTCGTATTCTGGATACTTATGCCTATGAGATGTCTTAGATACCAGCAAGGCCGGGTTTAGGGCAAGACCTAGGTCTACTTTCGGACTGAAGCTGTGCGATGACAAATCGGCTTTCGTTTTGCTTGTTTGCGATTTTGACCTGACTCGTACCGTTCTAGAATCTGCGAAGTGCTTATCGGCTTATATGATTCGTTTGGGTACGAGTCGAGCTACTTCCTTTACGAAGAGCTAACCAAAATTTGGATTTTTTGTATAGCGCGCTATGATATCCTTGTCGGATGCAAAAGGACTTCGTTAGAAGCCGGACTACGAATTTGATTGAGTGAAACGTTTCTGTATTTTTCCGTCGGGGCCAATCGACGGAAATGGTTTTTAGAGTCGCGGATGGACTGTTTAGTGGAGTTTTTAGAGTCGCGGATGGACTGTTTGGAGGAAAATGGAGAATCGAGACCTTTTGGGAACTAACGACGTCTCGCGTTCCTTAAAGATATGATTTTCGTTTTCCTTAATGTTTATGCGTTGAGTAAGCATTTGAATCAAAAGGATTTATCATTTATAATGTAGACTACATGCGAAAAGTGTTTTTGCGGGAGTACAAGGATATCCGTTCCCATCTCCCCCCCCCTTTTTGGCGAGGGGGATAGCTGAACTCGTCGGGTTGCGACGAGCTGCCTACGTACCTCTTGCGAGGATCAAGCCATCTCGTAGTTCTGCTTCTATCACGGTTGTTATTACTCCACGATTTCTGGCGCCTTGACTGTTTCAGCTAAGTCGGCGGTCGCGTCGGGAGTTGGATCATCCGTTTTTTCGGCGACGGACTCGAGGATTTTTCCAGTATCCTGAGTTGTGGCCTGTTCGGATAAATCCGAGTTGCTTTTTGCTGAGTTCTCGGAGGTACTCAGGTTCTTCTTGGTTCGCTTCGGGTTAGCTACTGGGGCGTTCCGATTGCTGCGAAGTTTATGTTCGGCTAGGAAGCAGAGTCGCGACTGTTTTTGGCTTCCCCAGATTACCGCTGTTCCAGTTGGTGTTGGAAATTTGACGCCGAGATGGTAAGTGGACGGGACTGCCTTCATGGCATTTATCCAAGGAGTTCCCATTATGGCGTTATAGATAGCCGGGTTATCCACTACCGCGAATTCGACGATCTTCGTGACTTCTTTAGCCATGACCGGGAGTCTGATTTTTCCGAGGGTCATGGATGTGACGCCCGAGAATCCAGTTAGTGGTCTTGGCTCTGGGATGACTTCTCCGAGGGGTATGTTCATCCTCTGCAGAGTGTCGCGGAACATGATATTGACCGTGCTTCCTGTGTCGATGAGGATGCGGCCGACTTCGAGATCTTGAATCACCAAGTCGATGACCAGAGGATCGTAGTGGGGTTTATCGAGTCCGGTCGTATCCTGTTCCTCGAAGGTGATTGCGTGACTGGGAACGTCGTCCTCCGGACACCATCCGGGGCTTGTCTCGGCCTTCCGTCCGTAGGCTTTGATCGACGACACAGAGTCCTGGTAAAAATGCGATCCTCCGATGACCATGTTGATCCTTTGGCGGTTGTTGTTGTTTCCTTCGCCGTCTTGTCTCCGTTCGCGTTTTTCGCCCGATTGAGTTCCAGGAGCGTTATTGGGATTGGCTCCGTCGGTCCTCGGCGGACGGTCAGAATCTAGGATCAGGTCTTTCATGCTCTTGACCGTTGCTAGTTTGCCGTCGAGCAGCTTCATAATGAGTCTAGCGCCGAGGACTTTGCAGTTGGCGGTGGAGTGACCTCTCGTCTGATGGAACTCGCAGCTGGAATTGTCCTTGTACGAGTTCCGCGTCCAGGTGTTTCCGGAGGTCCTTCCTTGCTCGGAATTAACGGCGTAATTATGTTCGCCTTGGACGTCTTCCCCCTCGTGATGGACGTACTTGTCGTTACGAGAGGTTTTCTTCTTGCCGGACGCTTTCGGCGGTCCATGCTTTTGCGCTAGGATTTTCATCTCTTCTTCCATGATGATGAAATCCGTTGCCTTGTGGAGGGTATCTTGGATGGTGCGTGGCCTTTCCAGAGAAATCCACTTTCGGAACTTCGATTTGTACCAGAGGTTCTTCCTCAGGGCGTCGATGGCGACTCTATCGCTGAGGCCTGTTACCCTGGACATCACGAGTTTGAACCTCTTTATGTAGTCGCGGAGCGGTTCGTCTTCCTTTTGAATTAGGCTCCAAAGGTCCACGTCGGAAGTTTCCCTGTCCATGAACATGGAGAATTGCTTCAGAAAAGCTGAAGCAAGCTGGCGGAAACTTCCGATGGAGTTTCTTTTCAAGTGTGAGAACCATTCGAGCGCAGCACCTCTGAGGTTCTCGACGAACAGGAGACAGCAGCCGACATCCTTTTCCCGCTCCGGAAGTTTAGACCTTGCCATTGCAATCTGGAAAGACTGCAGATGTGCCTTTGGATCTGTGGTTCCATCGTAGGTGGGAAGCTTTATTTTCCCAGGATCCGAGACTCGCGCCTCCGTGATTCGAGAGGTGAACGGGGTTTTTCTCGACTCCTCGAGGAGCAGGTCGATCTCGGGGGCAGTGCTGGTCGCGTGGTGAATCTGCGATTTTACCGCTTTCACCTCGGCTGCAGTTTTGGCGATGTACTCACGCAGATCGTGAATCTCGCTGGTGCCGTTTGCGCTCTTCTGTCTACGCTGGCGGCGATAGGCCCGAGTCTGGTCCTCAGCCAGCCTTTCTTGCTCTGACCAGTAGAGGTCTTCTTCCTCTTCTGTCATGGGTTTTTCGAAGGCTGCCGCCAGTCGAGCTGACTGACTTCGGGTCCTTCGGTGGTGGATGTCGGCGTCTTCGTCGGACGGATCCGATTGATCGCTGACATCCAGATTGATTCTTTCGACGTCGTCTCCTTCGTTGTCCCTTGCGGGAGGTGGAAGGTTGCCCGTCGTTTTCTTCTGCCCCGTCGGAGTGGTATCGTCAGGGACGAGTTCCGGGGATTTTCTCGGGGCATCTTTTTCTTGGTCTTCGGAAGGTCCGAAGTCCAGCTTCCTGACACGCCTCACCTTGGTGGATCCGCGCGGGAGTTTGCTTTTCGCTGTTAAGGTATTGACCTGTTTAGCGAGTGAAGCCATTAGTTTCTCCTGTTCTTCCGACCGTTTCTGGGCGGTGGCGAACAGTTCCTTCATCTGGTCCAGCATCGCGGTGTTTGCCTCGGCAGTGACCGTCGATACGTTTCCGTCAGGAGTCTTCTCAGCGTTGACATCGACGGCTGGTCCGTCGTGTGTTTGCTTGTCTTTTTCCGCGTCAACAGACATGCTTAACTGGGCGTGCGTAGTTGCGAGAAAGATAAAGCCGTGAATCCCCCTCCTTCTAGCGCCAAACTGTGGGAACCGAAATTCGCACTGTCGATTTTAGTTAAGTTAAAACGTAGGAAAACTAAGTTGACCTAGTTTTCCCCGAGGATCCCGGCTATCTGCTGGGCCACGCACGACAAAGTTAAAACAAGTCTAATTCGAGAATAAATGCGTAAAATGAATAGAGCAAAAAGAAAGAATCTTATTTCCGAATCTGCGGAGAACGTTTGGACAACAGGTCGAGATCTCGGCCACGAGAGCTGTCGATCGTCGCTAGTCTTAGAACCTAGATCTAACCTAGTTGAGTCGCAGCTCGCTAAAAAAGGAAATAAGCGCCTAAGTTCTAAATTGCTCTGGGGTGGTTTCTTTCTTCTGATTTCGGATCCCCCTTCCTCTGCTCCTAGCATTGCTTATATACTCCCATATGACGGTCTATCCTTGGTGGGCTGAGTCTGCCGTGGGCTGGACTTTTTCCATTTTCGTCGGCTTTCGTGTTTATCGGGAAAGTTGACATTTATCTTTTCGGAAAGTTGACATTTATCTTTTCGGAAGTTTATCATTTATCTTGTCATGCGAAGATAATTGTAAACCGTCGCATCTATCCCTTTAGAAAATCGTAAACTGGTCGTCCGATCGGAGTTGGTCCCTTTCGGGCCGCATTCCGGGCTTCCGCTGTTTTTCTACGATTTCTCTGAAAGGATGCTCCTACTTGGATGTCGAGTCTTTCGGAAGATCTTCGATCCATTGCTGAGGTAAATGGTGTTGTACGATAACCATCACCGTTTTATACGAAGTCTTCCTATCCGTTGACGTCTTAGGGGTTTTCAGAAATCCCGGAACAGAAAAAGGAGTTTTATTTATAAGGACTCGGAAAGTCGCGAAACACGGATTTCTGGCGACCCGGAGGCTTGGAACTTATGCACGAAGACTAGCCGTCCGACGACCCGAGCGAGCACGGGGCTAGCCGCCCGGCGACCACGGCCAGCACGGGCGCTAGCCGCCGGCGGCCACGGCCAGCACGGGGCTAGCCGCCCGGCGGCCACGGCCAGCACGGGCGCTAGCCGCCGGCGGCCACGGCCAGCACGGGGCTAGCCGCCCGGCGGCCACGGCCAGCACGGGCGCTAGCCGCCGGCGGCCACGGCCAGCACGGGGCTAGCCGCCCGGCGGCCACGGCCAGCACGGGCGCTAGCCGCCGGCGGCCACGGCCAGCACGGGGCTAGCCGCCGGCGGCCACGGCCAGCACGGGGCTAGCCGCCCGCGGCCACGGCCAGCACGGGCGCTAGCCGCCGGCGGCCACGGCCAGCACGGGGCTAGCCGCCCGGCGGCCACGGCCAGCACGGGCGCTAGCCGCCGGCGGCCACGGCCAGCACGGGGCTAGCCGCCCGGCGGCCACGGCCGGCACGGGCGCTAGCCGCCGGCGGCCACGGCCAGCACGGGGCTAGCCGCCCGGCGGCCACGGCCACGTCCGGTGTTGGCTGCTCGGTTCCTTCGGCGCGTCCGTGTTCTTTGCGTTTTTAGTTTTCCGTAGGTTTTTTCCTTGTGTAGAAAATGTTTCTAGCAGTTGATTTCGAGACGATGAATCTCGAACTTAATTTTTTCTTGGTTTCTCGATTAACAATTAGTCTCTCGAGGTTGCTTTTACGTTTTTAGTTTTTCGTAGGTTTTTTCCTTGTGTAGAAAATGTTTCTAGCAGTTGATTTCGAGACGATGAATCTCGAACTTAATTTTTTCTTAAGGTTTCTCGATTAACAATTAGTCTCTCGAGGTTGCTTTTACATCTTTCATATTTTTCCGAGACTTTTCGGACATCGATTTCGTCTTGACCGATTTTGACCCCAACAGTTAGCCCCCCAGCTAGCTAGGAATCGTAGGGTTTGGAGATCCTAGCTTGCGGTATGGTTCATGAGGAAAGAATGGAGACGAAATCGTATCGAAGGTCGGGGTGAATAGTAAAATTTTTTTTGCCTATAAGTACTTGTGAATTTTTTACCATTCTTACTTCACCCAAGAATCTCAAGCTAATCTCTCTCTGCAAATTCTCTCTCTACTTTTTAAGAAAAGAATGACTTCAAGATCGAAATTCTCGAGGAGGCAGTCTCACTCGTCTTCGGATAGTTTTCACGCTGAGGAAGAAAATCCGAAGCCCGAGGTTTCAGAGATCAACAGGAACGCGTACTGCGACGCTGTCTTGGCACTGATGCTCCCTGTCTTCCTCCCCTCCGTGATCCCGATTCCCCGGCGACCTCTGAGGGCGCGTGGAGAAGTTGACTCACCGAGCGAAGTATCCCCGAATATCTCGAAACTCTTCGAGAGTTTATGGGGTTCCGGAGGGAGTTGTGTTTCGCATTCCCTGGGGAATGAGAGTTCGGAGCATCCTCCGGAAGGTTACTTTACTTGTTACGAGGCGTTCTTGACGCAATGTCGACTGTGGTTCCCAATCCCTGGGGTCATTGTTCAGGCCCTCGACCGTTTCGGAATCGCAATCAGCCAGCTGAATGTGTCAGCTTTGGAGAGCTGGCTCGGCGTTGTGATTTTGAGTTACGAGTTAGGGATAGACCTTAGCCCTGCCGATTTCGAAGGGTTATGGAACTCCAAGGCGACGAGCATCAATGGAGTTTACTCCATGAAGGCGAGGACCAACTTTTCGGTAATCAATGGAGTCACCTTCGCACGCCAAGGATTATGTCGATCGTTTCTTTTTTGTGAGGATAGACGGAGAGTCTGTCGAGGAAGGCTTTCTCCATCTATTCCCGACGCAGACTGGTTGTACCAGCGAGGTAAGATTGTCGCATCCCTCTCTTATAATCCGAAAGGCGAATACCGAACGTGTTTGTTTTTTTTTTTTTTTTAGAGAACAGGTGTTCTCGCGCATGTTCCTTCCGATCTTTCGGTCAGGAGGGATCTTTTTAGGTCGAGGCCTTGTTCCTGGAACTCCTTTACTCTTGACCGGATTCGAGGGGCGGTCGCGCTTCACCGATCGCGAGGTGGTACGCGTCCCTGTGTGAACGATAGGTCCTACGTTTTTGCCCCTTTGAGGCAGAGGCGGAGACCTCGTAAAGATAAAGGAATCGCTTTTCGAGACTTCGTCGGGAGATGGCGCGCCGCCGAGATATGATCCTGGCTTACCTCAGAGAATCGGGATGTTCCTCCCCCGGGTGACTTCTTTGACGAACTCCTCCGGCGTTTTCCCGTGACGAGTCTTTAGGACAACGAGGAAAGGGACAAGGTGACTGCGGAGGGTGCTCGCTTGGTCAACGAGGTTTGTTTTTGAAACTTGAGTAACTCCACTTTCTTTTTATTTGACCTCGGCTTCTTTGCAGGCCGTGAGAGTGTGGAATGCATCGATCGATGGGAGTTTCCGCACTGCCCGGCTTGGCCCGTTTCAAAGCGGAGGAAACGGAAAGGGAATTTGCTAAGTATCGGCTGGAGGTGGAGGAGAAAATCGCCGGCAAGCCAAGGTCCAGGCTCGAGCCCATCGCTCGTGCGGAAAGGAAGCGGACGGAGAAGAGCTGCCGCCGAGATGAACCGAAGGGCCGAAATTTTTCTACTGAGTTCGAAGCGTACAAAGAGGCTCAGGACTTGTAGGTGATTTCGCGAGTGCCGTGGTTCGGCTCGGTACCTCAGCAAGATGCAGCGTGAGGACTTCTCTCTTTCCGGCGAACTTGCCACGATGGATGGCTCGATGAGGATATGTGCTAGCGCCGAATCCTTTGTTCCTCCGTTGAGGGAGAATTCGAGAACTGTGGAATCCTATCCAAGTCTCGGAGGATACGGCGGATGTAGGCGAGGGTTCAAACGCAGGCGACGGGGGTGAGGAGGTCGACCAGCCCGATTCTTCGTTCGGAATATCTCTAACCGACTGCTATGCATTTGATTATAATTTATGATAGGCCCTGTGGCCGTTTGTATGTATGTGTCGCGACTCTAGGAGGTCGCGTGACTTTATGTTTTTCGGGATCGGCCGTTGGTGGCTTTCGAATCCCTGTTAATAATGCCTTTTATGAACTATGCGTTTTGATTTATACTTTCGTCAAGTGTAGAGGGTTTGAATACGCGTAGTCACTTCGCATTCAATCTCTTTTTTTTTGTCGCTAGGTCCGTAGGTCACTTCGTAGTGAACGTTAGGTTTGTAAGCGATAAGAGGCAAATTTTGGATCTCGTATTCTGGATACTTATGCCTATGAGATGTCTTAGATACCAGCAAGGCCGGGTTTAGGGCAAGACCTAGGTCTACTTTCGGACTGAAGCTGTGCGATGACAAATCGGCTTTCGTTTTGCTTGTTTGCGATTTTGACCTGACTCGTACCGTTCTAGAATCTGCGAAGTGCTTATCGGCTTATATGATTCGTTTGGGTACGAGTCGAGCTACTTCCTTTACGAAGAGCTAACCAAAAATTTGGATTTTTTTTGTATAGCGCGCTATGATATCCTTGTCGGATGCAAAAGGACTTCGTTAGAAGCCGGACTACGAATTTGATTGAGTGAAACGTTTCTGTATTTTTCCGTCGGGGCCAATCGACGGAAATGGTTTAGAGTCGCGGATGGACTGTTTAGTGGAGTTTTTAGAGTCGCGGATGGACTGTTTGGAGGAAAATGGAGAATCGAGACCTTTTGGGAACTAACGACGTCTCGCGTTCCTTAAAGATATGATTTTTGTTTTCCTTAATGTTTATGCGTTGTGTAAGCATTTGAATCAAAAGGATTTATCATTTATAATGTAGACTACATGCGAAAAGTGTTTTTGCGGGAGTACAAGGATATCCGATCTCCCCATCCCCCCTTTTTGGCGAGGGGATAGCTGAACTCGTCCGGGTTGCGACGAGCTGCCTACGTACCTCTTGCGAGGATCAAGCCATCTCGTAGTTCTGCTTCTATCACGGTTGTTATTACTTCACGATTTCTGGCGCCTTGACTGTTTCAGCTAAGTCGGCCGTCGCGTCGGGAGTTGGATCATCCGTTTTTTCGGCGACGGACTCGAGGATTTTTCCAGTATCCTGAGTTGTGGCCTGTTCGGATAAATCCGAGTTGCTTTTTGCTGAGTTCTCGGAGGTACTCAGGTTCTTCTTGGTTCGCTTCGGGTTAGCTACTGGGGCGTTCCGATTGCTGCGAAGTTTATGTTCGGCTAGGAAGCAGAGGTCGCGACTGTTTTTTGGCTTCCCCAGATTACCGCTGTTCCAGTTGGTGTTGGAATTTGACGCCGAGATGGTAAGTGGACGGGACTGCCTTCATGGCATTTATCCAAGGAGTTCCCATTATGGCGTTATAGATAGCCGGGTTATCCACTACCGCGAATTCGACGATCTTCGTGACTTCTTTTAGCCATGACCGGGAGTCTGATTTTTCGAGGGTCAATGGATGTGACCGCCCGAGAATCCAGTTAGATGGTCTTGGCTCTGGGATGACTTCTCCAGGGGTATGTTCATCCTCTGCAGAGTGT
>NW_026615986.1:0-32812 GCF_000801105.2 Raphanus sativus
AAACGCCGCGGCGGCTAGCGCCCGTGCTGGCCGCCGTGGCCGCCGGGCGGCTAGCGCCCGTGCTGGCCGTGGCCGCCGGCGGCTAGCGCCCGTGCTGGCCGTGGCCGCCGGGCGGCTAGCCCCGTGCTGGCCGTGGCCGCCGGCGGCTAGCGCCCGTGCTGGCCGTGGCCGCCGGGCGGCTAGCCCCCTGGCCGTTGGCCGTGGCCGCCGGCGGCTAGCGCCCGTGCTGGCCGTGGTCGCCGGGCGGCTAGCCCCGTGCTGGCTCGGGTCTTCGGAGCCCCGATGACGATCTTTCGTACACGAATCCCAGTCCCCGGCCATCGGAAGTCTGTATTTCGAGTCTTTCCCAAGTCCTCGCAGGACGAATCATTGAGATTCCGCATACGAAACTCCGGTTCTTACTCCAATCTAGGACCGTCGGGAAAACTTCGGAAACTCGTAAGGTATCGACAGGAAGGAAGATCTTAAATTCTTCGTACGAAACAGCGATGGTTATCTTAAGACACCACTCGTCTCAACTCTACGAACGAATGAAGAACTTCCGGAGAGATCGTAGAAAACCACGGAAGTCCTGGAAACGGCCCGAAAGGGACCAAACACGATCGGACAGTCCGTTTACGATTATCTAAGATAGATACGACGATTTACGTTTATCTTTACATAACAAGATAAATGTTAAATTTCCGGAAGGATAAAATGTCAAGTTTCCCGAAAAGCATGGAGGCCGACGAAAATGGAAAGAAGCCCGCCCTGCGGCCCAGAAGAAGGTTAGACCGTCATAAGGAGGAGTATATAAAGGAGCTTTGGGAGAGGAAGAAAGGCAGAGCAAAAAATCTCAGAGAGAGAGCAAATCCGAAACTTAGGGACTTAGAGAATTCCTGCTAGCTTAGGACTTAGGAGTTAGACTAGCGGAGCAAAGCTTAGAACGTTTTGTCTCCTTTATTTCCGTCGTTTTTCGCTTCAGCGTTTCTCTACTTCCCTTTTTCGGAAGAATATTGTACCATCTATTCAATAAAACGCCTTAGTGCAATTTTTCCGCTACGTTGCTTTTTCTATCAATTTCGTTTGGTTATCGCAGAGAATCCGAGCCTTCAGGGAAACTAGGTTTACTTAGTTTTCCTTCGATTTACTTACTAAAATCGACAGTGCGAATTTCGGTTCCCACAGTTTGGCGCTAGAAGGAGGGGGGGTCGGATTCTCTTACTCAAAAACCTACGATTGGTAACAACAGCATGGCCACATCACCTGTCCGCAACATCGTGTCATTCGGGGACAGAGCAACGGCTGATCAAGCCAAACCTCATGACGAACTCCTCGTTATCAGACTAACGATCCAGGACATTGACGTAGCGAGAATATTGGTCGACACCGGATGCTCGACCAATATTATATATAAAAACACCCTCGAGAGAATGGGAATCGACCTGAATGCTATCACGGACGATCCCAATCCGATAATCGGACTCTCAGGAAACATCACAATGACCCTCGGCTCGGTCGACCTTTCGGTCAGAGCCGGGAGCGTCACAAAGACGGCAGAATTTTTGGTAGTCGACGGTCCAGCAGCATATAACGCGATCGTCGGGACTCCGTGGTTAAATTCCATGCGAGCGATCCCCTCGACTTACCATCTGTGCCTCAAATTTCCGACCCTCTCCGGAGTGGAAACGATACAAGGAGATCGTAAAGCACCGCAAGTCTGCTTGACCGCCGGGTTAAAACGGAAAAACTCTGAGCCCGAAACTAAACCAAAAAAGCAAGCAACCCACGAACCAGCATCGCAGGACCCTCCAGAAATCTTCTGGCAATCGCAAAGAGCTGAGGTCCTGGAAGGGAAACGTGAGCCCACTTGCGAACCTGTAATTTCGGTCTGCCTCGATGAGACTAACCCAGAGCGGTGCGTAGAGATTGGAGCCAATCTTCGCGATCCGTTGAAAGCAGAACTCATCGCATGTCTCAAGAAGAACCTTAACACGTTCGCTTGGGCTGCGGAAGATATGCCGGGAATCGACATTAACATAACATGTCACGAACTCAACATTGATCCAACCCACAAACCCGTAAAACAAAAGAGGCGAAAGTTAGGCCCCGAACGGGCAACTGCGGTCAATGAGGAAGTCGAAAGACTCCTCAAAGTTGGATCAATAACAGAAGTAAGATATCCCGACTGGCTCGCCAATCCCGTCGTCGTCAAGAAAAAGAACGGGAAATGGCGAGTATGCGTTGACTTTACCGATCTCAACAAAGCGTGCCCGAAGGATTGTTTTCCGCTTCCGCACATCGACCGTCTAGTCGAGGCGACCGCAGGAAACAAACTCCTATCGTTCATGGACGCGTTCTCCGGTTACAATCAAATCATGATGAATCCCGAAGACCGCGAGAAGACAGCATTCATTACCGACCGAGGAACCTATTGCTACAAAGTAATGCCTTTCGGTCTTAAGAACGCCGGCGCCACGTATCAGCGACTCGTCAACCGGATGTTTGCCGAGCAACTCGGAAAAACCATGGAGGTGTATATCGACGATATGTTGGTAAAATCTCTTGACGAACGCGATCACGTGATCCACCTAGAGGAATGCTTTGAGAGATTGAACCAGCACAACATGAAACTCAATCCATCAAAATGCAGATTCGCCGTGGCGTCGGGAGAATTTCTCGGTTACCTCGTAACATTCCGCGGAATAGAGGCCAATCCGAAACAAATCAACGCACTGATAGAGAATGGCCTCCCCGAGAACCAAGCGGGAAGTCCAGAGGCTGACCGGACGAGTCGCGGCCTTAAACCGATTCATCTCGCGCTCCACGGATAAGTGTCTCCCTTTCTACGAAACCTTAAAGGGGAATAAAAAGTTCGAGTGGTCAGAGGATTGCGAGAAAGCTTTCCAACAGCTGAAGCAGTATCTGGCCACCCCTCCTATCCTCGCAAAACCCGTAGTCGGAGAGCCCCTGTTCCTCTACATCGCAGTATCCACATCAGCAGTCAGTGGCGTCCTGATTCGAGAAGAATTCGGAGAACAGAAACCGGTCTTCTACATTAGTAAAACATTACTAGATGCCGAAACTCGGTATCCGCTGATGGAAAAATTGGCACTCGCTGTCATAACTTCGGCAAGAAAACTTAGACCGTATTTCCAATCTCATACCATCGTGGTACTTACCACCTTTCCGTTACGGACGATTCTACACAGTCCAAGCCAGTCTGGTAGACTCGCGAAGTGGGCGATCGAACTAAGCGAGTACGATATCGAATATCGTCCGAAGACCTGCACGAAATCGCAGGTACTCGCGGACTTCTTGGTAGAATTACCCACGACGGATTTGACTAACGAGGATCCAGGGTCAACATGGGATCTCCATGTCGATGGATCTTCGACCAAGCAAGGATCTGGAATCGGGATCCGGCTCACCTCGCCGACAGGAGAAATCCTCGAGCAATCATTCCGCTTGGATTTTCATGCATCCAACAACGAAGCAGAATACGAGGCGCTAATTGCGGGCCTGCGACTGGCCCAGGGGCTGAAGATCCAAAACATTCACGCTTACTGCGATTCTCAGTTAGTCGCAAACCAGTTCAGCGGAGAATACGAAGCAAGGGATGAAAGGATGAACGCATATCTGAAGGTCGTCCAAGACCTGGCCCACGATTTTCAGCAATTTGCGCTAACCAGGATTCCCCGCTCGGAAAACGTCCAAGCTGACGCTTTAGCCGCTCTCGCCTCAAGCTCGGATCCAGGGCTTAAGAGAATAATTCCCGTCGAATTCATAGAGCATCCAAGCATCGGACCGCCGGTGATCGCCAACCTGATCAGAACACAGATCGAAGGCGCGGAAGAAAACGAAGATCAACCGGAAGACGACGCAGACCAAACAGACTATGGCTGCGACGCTCCCTGGTTACAACCTATCAAAGCCTACATCGTAGATGGTACCCTACCCGCGGAGAAATGGGCAGCCCGGAAAATAAAAATCCAGGCAGCACGATACGTAACCGTGGAAGGCGAAATCTACAAATGGCGATTCTCCGGACCTCTTATGACTTGCGCGGAAGGAGAGAAGGCGAGAAAAATCATGGAAGAAGTTCATTCCGGATCATGCGGAAACCACTCCGGCGGAAGGTCTCTCGCAACAAAAATAAAACGCCACGGATTCTACTGGCCAACTATGGTAAAGGATTGCGAGAAGTACGCTCGGAAATGCGAGAAGTGTCAGCGGCACGCCCCGACAATTCATCAGCCCGCCGAGATCCTCTCTTCTATCTCGTCTCCGTACCCTTTCATGCGATGGTCAATGGATATCGTCGGACCAATGCACAAATCAAAACAAAAACGTTTCCTGCTGGTCCTCACTGATTTCTTTTCAAAATGGGTGGAAGCAGAATCCTACGCAAGTATCAAAGACGTGCAAGTCGAGAACTTCGTTTGGAAAAACATCATAACCAGACACGGTGTCCCATACGAGATCGTAACGGACAACGGGTCCCAGTTTATTTCCACTCGATTCGAGGCATTCTGCGAAAAATGGAAAATACGACTTAACAAGTCTACTCCCAGATACCCGCAGTGCAATGGACAGGCTGAAACCATAAACAAAACCGTCCTAGACGGATTGAAAAAACGCTTGGAAGCCAAAAAGGACGGTGGGCAGAAGAACTCGAAGGGGTCCTTTGGTCTCATCGAACCACTCCGAGACGAGCAACGGGGGAAACTCCATTCGCTCTCGTTTACGGAGCAGAATGCGTGATTCCGGCGGAAGTAGAATTCCCCGGCGTACGGGGGAGATTTCTTCCCGAACGGGAAGATCTGAACAATGCCATGCTGCTGGATAATCTTGACCTCATCAACGAGCGTCGCGACCAAGCCCTCATCCGAATTCAAAATTACCAGCAGGCCGCCGCAAAATACTACAACGCGAACGTGCGTCATCGAAGATTCAAAGAGGGTGAACTGGTCTTGCGAAAAGTCTTCCAAAACACTGCTGAACGAAACGCAGGAAAACTGGGAGCAAACTGGGAAGGACCATACAAAATCATAAAAGTCGTCCGACCAGGTTCGTACCAAATCGCGAACATGCAAGACGTAAAAATCCCGAGAACTTGGAATGCTATGCATCTCAAGAAATACTACCACTAGAGCGTAAACGTGGACAACAGAACTACGAGATGGCTTGATCCTCGAAAGAGGTACGTAGGCAACTCGCCAACCGGTGGGTTCAGCTATCCCCCCGATTCAAAAAGGGGGGAGTGGGGTGCGTACACCCGCACGCTCCCGCAATTTTCGAAAAAAACCGAACTTTCGAAAACTTTCCACAATCAATTCGCCTAACAATGAATCCAGTATCCATCAAACAAACCATAAAACTATCGCCCGGAAACATTCCGCGATTTCTAAAAAGCCCATAAGTCCTCTATGGCATAAGAAAAACAAACTTCAAAGCACTGCGAGACGTCGCTTCGTGCTCGAACATCCGTTTTTCGATTAGAACTTTCGCACGCCTTCTAAACGGCATCATATCGTTGTTGCTGATCACAACAAACGAACTCTAACGTCCTAAACAGACAAGCCACCTAAGGGTAGGCTCTTTTACATCCGACAAGGATCCCATAGCGCGCTATACAAAAAATCCAAATTTGGTTCAGCACTTCGTAAAGGAAGTAGCTCGATTCGTGCCCATACAAATCATATAAGCCGATACCACTTCGCGGATTTTAAAACGGTACGAATCAGGTTAAAATCACGAACAGGCAAAACGAAAGCCGATTTGTCATCGCACAGCCTCAGTCTGAGAGTAAACCTAGGTCGTGCCCTAAACCCAGCCTTGCTGGTATCTTAACATCTCATAGGCAAAGCGTCAACGACGCGAGATCCCAAAACTTGTCTCTTCACTCAAGTCTGTACGTTTCCACGAATTTTCGCGTAAATCGTAAACCGCAGGAAAATCTCGCTTTGTACAAACTACGGATACGGTGATCATCAGGGAGGCAGGAATGAGACGACAACTCACACCCTGCCCCTCTAACTTCGACAAACAGAAGTTCTAAAAACGCAAAATATTTTATAAACGCGTGCCGCGACTTCAATACAGCGCCCTAAAAAGGGCAGGGATTCAAAGCCACCAACGGCCAGTCCCGAAACCATACATGATGGCCAACGGCCAAAATACAATCAAAATAAAAATCCCCTCAGGGATTGATCAACCTAGGCGTCCTCCGGGACACCGCCTTCATCTTCCGACTCACCCAAAGCAAGAACAGCTTCGCCATTGCCCTCGCCGACTTCCTCACCACCCTTGTCCGCAGCAACTCTAGCATCCTGGACCTCTGGAATTTCCGAACCCGGGACCAGGGTACCCGAGGATGACGGGCCGGCAAGCTCCACCGCAGTGCAAGTTCCCGTCTCCTCAAAGCGCTGGATCCGCCTCTTCAGACGTCGAACTTCCGAGGACTTGCTCTTCTTCTCCTCCTTCGCTTTGAGCAGCGAGCTCACAGTCTTTCCCAGATCACGCTCGAGATCGCTGATCCTAGCTTCAAGCGTTGATGTCTGGGCAGCATGAGTGCTCTCAATCGATTGAAGCACAGCCTCGGTACGCTTCAGAGTTTCCCGCGACGAATCCAACTCCTTGGACAAGCGTGTAACCTCCAGTCCGCAATCTCCAAGCATCCCGTCGATCAACGACACAAACTGATCACACGAGAGAATGTAAGAATCAAGGGGATAGCAAAGGAAAAAAGGTTTTCACGAAATACCTTGGAGCGATGCTGCGATAGTCTCGCCGAAACCTCGCCTTCCTCACTCCTAGTACACCTTTTTCTCTTCGCTGATCCGACAGCCCCAGCTCTTGAACGTCCCCTCGATGGTGGACAGCGTTGGATGCGGGAAGTCCCAAGACGATCTCCCTCTTTTTCTCTGGAGGAGGAGGCATGACTTCCACCGCATCCTCCGAAACCACTATCGGCGCCAAAGGAGAACCCTCCGGACGAGCCTGGACATCGGGTGCTTGCTCCGAAACAACAATTTCTCCAGCAAGCAAAGGGACATCGGGTCCAGAGGCTGGAAGTGTGGAGATCGGGACTGGAGTAACATCGGGTCCAAGAACCAAGGCCGCAGGATCCGGAGTTAAAGTGACATCGGATCCGGGAGTCGGAACCACGGAAGTAGCACTAGGACCTGCCACGCTAGACTCCATCTCGGCACGGCGTCGCTCCATCTTTTCCTGAAAAGAACTGAACCCCTCGACGAACGTCTGCGTAAGAGCAGGAGTATCCTGCGCCGGCGAGGCCTGGTTAGCTTCACTCATTTCAACATCGGAATCCTTCTTTTCATTTGGAGAGAAAGCCATGTTTTCTGAAATTTGAGAAAAGGGGAGTGAGTGAAAAATGAGAGGGAGATGAGGTGCTACTTATAAGAAATCAAAGGTGGTAGAGTTTTTCGGAATAAAATATTCCTAGCCGAAAATTTCGATTTTCAAATCTTTCGCACACAAAATCGCTCCCGCATCTTGCATGCTGGGGGGCTAACTGTTGGGGTCAAAAACGGTTATCTCGAAATCAACGGCTAAGTCTATTTGTCATACGAAAAACCTTCCGAAAAACGAACACGAACACCCGTGAACCGAAGGAGCCGAGCAGCCGACCCTGGCCTTGGCCGTAGCCGCCGGGCGGCTAGCCCCGTGCTGGCCGTGGCCGCCGGCGGCTAGCGCCCGTGCTGGCCGTGGCCGCCGGGCGGCTAGCCCCGTGCTGGCCGTGGCCGCCGGCGGCTAGCGCCCGTGCTGGCCGTGGCCGCCGGGCGGCTAGCCCCGTGCTGGCCGTGGCCGCCGGCGGCTAGCGCCCGTGCTGGCCGTGGCCGCCGGGCGGCTAGCCCCGTGCTGGCCGTGGCCGCCGGCGGCTAGCGCCCGTGCTGGCCGTGGCCGCCGGGCGGCTAGCCCCGTGCTGGCCGTGGCCGCCGGCGGCTAGCGCCCGTGCTGGCCGTGGCCGCCGGGCGGCTAGCCCCGTGCTGGCCGTGGCCGCCGGCGGCTAGCGCCCGTGCTGGCCGTGGCCGCCGGGCGGCTAGCCCCGCGTTGGCCGTGGCCGCCGGCGGCTAGCGCCCGTGCTGGCCGTGGTCGCCGGGCGGCTAGCCCCGTGCTGGCTCGGGTCTTCGGATGACGATCTTTCGTACACGAATCCCAGTCCCCGGCCATCGGAAGTCTGTATTTCGAGTCTTTCCCAAGTCCTCGCAGGACGAATCATTGAGATTCCGCATACGAAACTCCGGTTCTTACTCCAATCTAGGACCGTCGGGAAAACTTCGGAAACTCGTAAGGTATCGACAGGAAGGAAGATCTTAAATTCTTCGTACGAAACAGCGATGGTTATCTTAAGACACCACTCGTCTCAACTCTACGAACGAATGAAGAACTTCCGGAGAGATCGTAGAAAACCACGGAAGTCCTGGAAACGGCCCGAAAGGGACCAAACACGATCGGACAGTCCGTTTACGATTATCTAAGATAGATACGACGATTTACGTTTATCTTTACATAACAAGATAAATGTTAAATTTCCGGAAGGATAAAATGTCAAGTTTCCCGAAAAGCATGGAGGCCGACGAAAATGGAAAGAAGCCCGCCCTGCGGCCCAGAAGAAGGTTAGACCGTCATAAGGAGGAGTATATAAAGGAGCTTTGGGAGAGGAAGAAAGGCAGAGCAAAAAATCTCAGAGAGAGAGCAAATCCGAAACTTAGGGACTTAGAGAATTCCTGCTAGCTTAGGACTTAGGAGTTAGACTAGCGGAGCAAAGCTTAGAACGTTTTGTCTCCTTTATTTCCGTCGTTTTTCGCTTCAGCGTTTCTCTACTTCCCTTTTTCGGAAGAATATTGTACCATCTATTCAATAAAACGCCTTAGTGCAATTTTTCCGCTACGTTGCTTTTTCTATCATTTCGTTTGGTTATCGCAGAGAATCCGAGCCTTCAGGGAAAACTAGGTTTACTTAGTTTTCCTTCGATTTACTTACTAAAATCGACAGTGCGAATTTCGGTTCCCACACCTGTTCGGGACATGTATCCTTATCTTCATGATTTCTTATTAACCAGGATGACCACGATCTAAGAGCTTTATTTGAACCACTAATCAGTGGAGAATAACCAGGAAGTTGAATAAATCTCATAGGAGTTGTGAGTAAGAAGATATCCCACCTTTCTATCCAGATGATTCCAGATTAGCCTGTTCGGACATATGCATATCTTCATGATTCTTATCAAACCAGGATGAACCACGATCTAAGAAGCTTTATTTGGAACCACTAATCAGTGTGGAGATAACCAGGAAGTTGAATAATCTCATAACTGTTGTGAGCAGAAGATATCCCACTTCTATCCAGATGATTCCAGATTAGCCTGTTCGGACATATGCCATTTCTTCATGATTCTTATCAAACCAGGATGAAACACGATCTAAGAAGCTTTATTTGGAACCACTAATCAGTGGAGAATAACAGGAAGTTGAATAAATCTCATAGGAGTTGTGAGTAAGAGATATCCCACTTTCTATCCAGATGATTCCAGATTAGCCTGTTCGGACATATGCATATCTTCATGATTCTTATCAAACCAGGATGAACCAATATGTAAGAAGCTTGATTTGGAACCACTAATCAGTGGGAAATAACCAGGAAGTTGAATAAATCTCATAGAGTTGTGAGTAAGAAGATATCCCACTTTCTATCCAGATGATTCCAGATTAGCCTGTTCGGACATATGCCATTATCTTATGATTCTTATCAAACCAGGATGAACCACGATCTAAGAAGCTTTATTTGGAACCACTAATCAGTGGAGAATAACCAGGAAGTTGAATAAATCTCATAGGAGTTGTGAGTAAGAAGATATCCCACTTTCTATCCAGATGATTCCAGATTAGCCTGTTCGGACATATGGCAATATCTTCATGATTCTTATCAACCAGGATGAACCACGATCTAAGAAGCTTTATTTGGAACCACTAATCAGTGGAGAATAACCAGGAAGTTGATAAATCTCATAAATGTTGTGAGCAAGAAGATATCCCACCTTCTATCCAGATGATTCCAGATTAGCCTGTTCGGACATATGGCAATATTTCATGATTCTTATCAAACCAGGATGAACCACGATCTAAGAAGCTTTATTTGGAACCACTAATCAGTGGAGAATAACCAGGAAGTTGAATAAATCTCATAAAGTGTTGTGAGCTAGAAGATATCCCACTTCTATCCAGATGATTCCAGATTAGCCTGTTCGGACATATGCCTTATCTTCATGATTCTTATCAAACCAGGATGAACCACGATCTAAGAAGCTTTATTTGGAACCACTAATCAGTGAGAATAACCAGGAAGTTGAATTAATCTCATAGGAGTTGTGAGTAAGAAGATATCCCACTTTCTATCCAGATGATTCCAGATTAGCCTGTTCGGACATATGGCTATCTTCTCTGATTCTTATCAAACCAGGATGAACCACGATCTAAGAAGCTTTATTTGGAACCACTAATCAGTGGAGAATAACCAGGAAGTTGAATAAATCAATAACTGTTGTGAGCAAGAAGATATCCCCTTCTATCCAGATGATTCCAGATTAGCCTGTTCGGACATATGGCATTATCTTCATGATTCTTATCAAACCAGGATGAACCACGATCTAAGAAGCTTTATTTGGAACCACTAATCAGTGGAGAATAACCAGGAAGTTGAATAAATCTCATAAGGAGTTGTGAGCAGAAGATATACCACCTTCTATCCAGATGATTCCAGATTAGCCTGTTCGGACATATGGCATTATCTTCATGATTCTTATCAAACCAGGATGAACCACGATCTAAGAAGCTTTATTTGGAACCACTAATCAGTGGAGAATTACCAGGAAGTTGAATAAATCTCATAGGAGTTGTGAGTAAGAAGATATCCCACTTTCTATCCAGATGATTCCAGATTAGCCTGTTCGGACATATGCAATATCTTTCATGATTCTTATCAAACCAGGATGAACCAATATCTAAGAAGCTTATTGGGAACCACTAATCAGTGGAGAATAACCAGGAAGTTGAATAAATCTCATAGGAGTTGTGAGTAAGAAGATATCCCACTTCTATCCAGATGATTCCAGATTAGCCTGTTCGGACATTATGCAATATCTTCATGATTCTTATCAAACCAGGATGAACCACGATCTAAGAAGCTTTATTTGGAACCACTAATCAGTGGAGATAACCAGGAAGTTGAATAAATCTCATAGGATTTGTGAGTAAGAAGATATCCCACTTTCTATCCAGATGATTCCAGATTAGCCTGTTCGGACATATGGTATATCTTCATGATTTTTATCAAACCAGGATGAACCACGATCTAAGAAGCTTTATTTGGAACCACTAATCAGTGGAGAATAACCAGGAAGTTGAATAAATCTCATAAATGTTGTGAGTAGAAGATATCCCACCTTCTATCCAGATGATTCCAGATTAGCCTGTTCGGACATATGCCATTATCTTCATGATTCTTATCAAACCAGGATGAACCACGATCTAAGAAGCTTTATTTGGAACCACTAATCAGTGGAGAATAACCAGGAAGTTGAATAAATCTCATAGGAGTTGTGAGTAAGAAGATATCCCACTTTCTATCCAGATGATTCCAGATTAGCCTGTTCGGACATATGGCAATATCTTCATGATTCTTATCAAACCAGGATGAACCACGATCTAAGAAGCTTTATTTGGAACCACTAATCAGTGGAGAATAACCAGGAAGTTGAATAAATCTCATAACTGTTGTGTGCAAGAAGATATCCCACCTTCTATCCAGATGATTCCAGATTAGCCTGTTGTTCGGACATATTGCCTTATCTTCATGATTCTTATCAAACCAGGATGAACCACGATCTAAGAAGCTTTATTTGGAACCACTAATCAGTGGAGAATAACCAGGAAGTTGAAAATAATCTCATAAGTTGTGAGCAAGAAGATATCCCACCTTCTATCCAGATGATTCCAGATTAGCCTGTTCGGACATATGCCATTATCTTCATGATTTCTTATCAAACCAGGATGAACCACGATCTAAGAAGCTTTATTTGGAACCACTAATCAGTGGAGAATAACCAGGAAGTTGAATAAATCTCATAGGAGTTGTGAGTAAGAAGATATCCCACTTTCTATCCAGATGATTCCAGATTAGCCTGTTCGGACATATGCATTATCTTCATGATTCTTATCAAACCAGGATGAACCACGATCTAAGAAGCTTTATTTGGAACCACTAATCAGTGGAGAATAACCAGGAAGTTGAATAAATCTCATAGGAGTTGTGAGTAAGAAGATATCCCACCTTCTATCCAGATGATTCCAGATTAGCCTGTTCGGACATATTCCATTATCTCATGATTCTTATCAAACCAGGATGAACCACGATCTAAGAGCTTTATTTGAAACCACTATCAGTGGAGAATAACCAGGAAGTTGAATAATCTCATAGGTTGTGAAATTGATAAGATATAAGAATATAAGAGAGATTAGGTGCTGGAGAGATTAAGAACAGAAGAGAGTAGGAGAGAAAGAGTGACGATTGAAGAGAGAGAGAGAGACAAAGAGAGAAAATGTTTTCTTGATTTATTTAGGCCTCAGCCATGTTCTTTAAATAGACATACAAGATAAATCAATGTGACAAAGTGAATAATAAACAAATGGAGACAGTAGCAGATCAAGTCACTCTCGCCTGCTCATAGATAGTGACAGCACCTCTTTCTCTTTCATGCTTCTTATAACATGTGATCTTCTTGTGTCCTGATCCCCAACGGTTCTCTCCCACTTGTTTACTCTACCAGACCTTATGGAGATGATGGCGAGATATTTGAATCATTCTTGCCTTGCAAGGCACTCTTATATAAACTCAAACTCCCTCCTTAACTTATCTCCACAACTCTGGTCGCCTATGTCTCATCTCTTGATCTTTATTGCTTCATCTCAACACTCCCCCTCAAGCTTGACCATGTGGAACAAGTCAAGCTTGGAAGACCATGAAGCATTCCCTCATTAAAACCTTGATATGCAAAACCCAGTGGGACAAAAACATATCAAGGAAAGAGTAGAACACTTCATGGAAAGGGGATCACTGAGATGAGAGGTCCACAAGTCCAAGCTTTGAATGAATGAACTCGCAGACTTTAGAACTTGCAGCTTTGGTGAAGATGTCAGCTAGCTGGTCTTCACTTCTGGTGTAACATGGAAGGATGATCTTCTGCTCAACAGCTTGTCTCACCTTATGGCAATCAACTTCAATGTGTTTGGTTCTTTCATGGAAGACTGAGTTGCTGGCAATGTGTATAGCAGCCTGATTATCACAATGCATAGTGATTGGTGTTGCAGCTTCAATTCCCAAATCTTTCAGCAACCCCTTTATCCAAATCAACTCGCTTGTAAGCTTCCTCATGGCTCTATATTCAGCTTCAGCACTTGAACATGACACAACCTTTTGCTTCTTGCTTTTCCAAGTCACCAAGTTGCCTCCAATGAATGTGCAGTAACCAGTGGTTGATCTCCTATCAACTCTATCTCCTGCCCAATCAGCATCACAATAGCCTACAATCTCAGTATTCTTGTTGCATCCCATCCATACTCCTTGTCCTGGTGCCTCTCTTAGGTACCTTAGTATCCTCTCTACCATATTCCAATGGTGCATCTTTGGAGCTTGCATGTGTTGGCTTACTTGGTTGACTGCAAAACACACGTCTGGTCTGGTTATGGTGAGGTAAATGAGCTTTCCAACCATTCTTCTATAGTGCTTGACATCAGTGTATGGTTGATTATCAATCTCCCCCTCACGCATTACTTTGTACCCATCTTCAAGTGGTGTCTTTGCAGCTCTTCCTCCTAGATCACCAGCCTCTTTTAGCAGATCCAATGCATACTTTCTTTGAGATAGAAATAGTCCTTCCTTGGATCTGCATATCTCAATGCCTAGGAAGTATTTGAGCTCTCCCAAATCCTTGATATCAAATGATGACTTGAGATATGCCTTAGTTGCAAGTATGCCCTCTTTATCACTGCCAGTGATGATGATATCATCCACATACACCAAGATCACAATGATTCCCTTCTTGCTGGTCAGTGTGAACAACGTGTGATCAGCCTGAGATTTCACAAAACCTCTTCCATTCAGCGTGGTGCTTAGTTTGTGATACCAGGCTCTAGGAGATTGCTTCAATCCATAGATGGCTTTCTTCAGTCTAAGGACATTTCCAGGCTTCACTAGATGCTCCAAACCAGGTGGTGGCTTCATGTATACTTCATCCTCCAGCTCACCTTGTAAGAAGGCATTCTTCACATCCATCTGCCATAGATCCCACTCTAGATTTACTGCTAAGGATAGGACTATCCTTATGGTGTGCAGCTTGGCTACTGGTGCAAATGTGTCTAGATAATCCTCTCCATAGGTCTGAGTGAAGCCTCTTGCTACCAACCTTGTCTTACGCCTCTCTACTGTACCATCAGCATTGTATTTGATTGTAAAGATCCATCTGCTTGTTACTGCCCTCTTGCCTTTGGGTAGCTCTGCTTCATACCATGTATCATTGATGATCATGGCACTAGTCTCACTGCCCACTGATTCTCTCCATTCAGCAAGTTCCATAGCTTCTTCATAGGACCTTGGGATGTACTCTTGATCCAACTCCCCAATAAACACCACATGCTCTTGAGGATATTGAGCTAGAGAGCACACTGCTTGTATAGGATGTGCTACAGCTTGAGAGTTGAAGTAGACCCGGTTGTTCTTCCAGTTTGATGCTGGTTGTTTAATCCTAGAGCTTCTTCTTAGCTCTGGTTGGGTTGTGCCTTCTTCAGGTATCACTGATCCACTATTCTGCTGGCTTGAGCTCACCACTGTCTCCTCTTGAGTACTGTGATCTTGCTCCTCTTGCGCATGATGCTCAGCTTGATCATGACTTGCTGAAACATCCTCTTGATGTTGTTCGGCTTGATTGTCCCCCTCAGGATCAAGGTGAGTGATTTCTGTGTCCCCATTATCACTTACTAATCCTGGTTGCACTGGTACTGTCTCTTGTACTTCAGGTATCCTCTTAATAGGTACACTGATGCCAAGACTCTCCATTACTCTTCTGAGGCTATCAGCTCTATCTGAAGTAGGTTGGGATAGATTCTCCAAATCTTCCCAATTCTTCCCATCATAGTAACTCCTAGACTCCATGAACTTGACATCTCGTGAGATTAAGACCCTCCTGGTCTCTGGTACATAACACTTGTAGCCTTTCTGGTGAGGAGAATACCCAATGAACACTGCCTTTGTGCTTCTTGCATCAAGCTTGTTCCTCTGCCCTCCTGGTACCAATACAAAACAGATACATCCAAACACCCGCATGTGATCCAGAGATGGCTTGCTCTTGTTGAGAACTTCATAAGGAGATATGTCATTGAGAACTCTAGTTGGGGTTCTGTTGATCAGATGACAAGCAGAAACCACAGCATCACTCCAGAACCTCTTTGGAACACTCATGTGGAACATCATTGATCTAGCCACCTCCATAAGATGCCTGTTCTTCCTTTCAGCAACTCCATTTTGCTGAGGAGTATAAGGACAACTGGTCTGATGAATAATCCCTTGTTGAGATAAAAATTGCTTGAAAGCTCCACTTGTGTACTCTCCACCATTATCTGACCTGAGAATCTTCACCTTAGCACTGAAGTGGTTGGTGACATGAGAATGATAATTCTTGAAAGCTTCCAAGACTCTGTCCTTAGACTGGATCAGTGTGACCCAAGTGTACTTGGACTTCTCATCAATGAAGGTAACAAAGTACTTGTGATTCTCTCTGGACATACAAGGTGCAGTCCACACATCAGAGTGAACCAGGTCAAAACACTTCTCATAAATCGTGTTGGACCTTGGGAATACTGTCTTGCAATGCTTCCCCAAGATGCATGCTTCACACTCATCATTTTTAAACACCACTCCAGGAAGCATCAGATTGAGTGCTCTAGTGTGCGGATGTCCCAACCTAGCATGCCATATAGTGCTCTCAACCCCAGCAGATGTACTGACCAAGCAACATGAGGAAGATTCAGCTAGTTGTGTCTTTTGGAGATGATACAGCTCCTGATGGCTGTGACCTCTTCCAATAACCTGCCCTGTCTTTAAATCTTGAAACTCAACCTCATCTGGTCTGAAGACAACCTGACAACTCAGATCAACAGTAGCTCTCCTCACAGATAACAGGTTAGATGTAAACTTAGGCATATATAAGGCAGTTGATTCCCTATCAAACAACCTAAGGTTCCCTATCCCTTCTATCTTCACCTTATCACCATTAGCTATCAGAACATTTCCAGTAGCAGGCTGGATATCACTAATCAAGTTCCTATCACTAATCATGTGATGACTAGCTCCTGAATCTATAATAATGGGTTTAGAGTCAGGAGATGATATACCAGCCTTCTTGGATGAGATGAGGGATTGAGCAGCTTTGATGAATAGATCAAGGTCTCTTCTGGTTGCTGGGGCATCAGGGTTTGTTGCGCCAGTCTCACTTCTCCACCATTCTCCTCTAGTGGTGTCACTACTGAGCGCTGAGTACATGGTTCTTCCATGAATCACTGGATGCTCAAACTCCTTGAGCTCATTTCCATTTGGTTGACTTCTAAGGACACCAGCTTCTCCTAAGCCTGGTATCTTTCCTTCTCTAAGGAAATAATTTATCAGGTTGTTGTAGGTTGAATCCAGGTGCAGTAGTAAGCTAAGAAACTTGTCCTGCTCATAAACAACTTGAAGACTCTCCCATAAACTTCCATAGCCAGCCTGAAGAGTCTCCCATAGGTTACTGGCGGTTTGAATGTGAGAGTGTGCCTTCAAGATTGGCGTAGACAAAGAGTTGTGTATGATTCCAAGTGTTTGCTGGTCTTCTTGAACCCACTTGTGGTCACACCTCATGCGTGTGAGCTTGATATCCTCTTGAGTCATCTTCTTTGAAGTTCCAGCCTTCATGATGTGGCTGTCCCAAAGTCCATGACTCCCCAAGGTGAATCTGGCCACTCTTGACCATATCAAATAATTAGACCCCTCTAGGGTTACTGAAATAGAAATCTCTGATTTTTCCATCATGAGTAGCTGGATAACATCAAGAACAGCTAGTATCCAGTGGAAAAGACTTCAAAGGAATTATCAGAGTGAGAAAAAGAAATTTAAAGAAGAATTGGATGAACTTTGCTATTTTTGGCAAAATCTGGATAAGAGAATGAAGAACACACCAAGAACAGTATGAACTTTGCCAAAAATAGAAATAAAAACACAGAGATTTGCGGAAGAAAGAAAGGTTTCAAGAGCTTGAAGCTCTGATACCATGTGAGAATTGATAAGATATAAGAATCAAAGAGAGATTAAGTGCTGGAGAGATTAAGAACAAGAGAGAGTAGGAGAGAAAGAGTGACGATTTGAAGAGAGAGAGAGAGACAAAGAGAGAAAATGTTTTCTTGATTCATTTAGGCCTCAGCCATGTTCTTTAAATAGACATACAAGATAAATCAATGTGACAAAGTGAATAATAAACAAATGGAGACAGTAGCAGATCAAGTCACTCTCGCCTGCTCATAGATAGTGACAGCACCTCTTTCTCTTTCATGCTTCTTATAACATGTGATCTTCTTGTGTCCTGATCCCCAACGGTTCTCTCCCACTTGTTTACTCTACCAGACCTTATGGAGATGATGGCGAGATATTTGAATCATTCTTGCCTTGCAAGGCACTCTTATATAAACTCAAACTCCCTCCTTACCTTATCTCCACAACTCTGGTCGCCTATGTCTCATCTCTTGATCTTTATGCTTCATCTCAACAATATCTTCATGATTCTTATCAAACCAGGATGAACCACGATCTAAGAAGCTTTATTTGGAACCACTAATCAGTGGAGAATAACCAGGAAGTTGAATAAAACTCATAAGTGTTGTGAGCAAGAAGATATCCCACCTTCTATCCAGATGATTCCAGATTAGCCTGTTCGGACATATGCCATTATCTTCATGATTCTTATCAAACCAGGATGAACCACGATATAAGAAGCTTTATTTGGAACCACTTATCAGTGGAGAATAACCAGGAAGTTGAATAAATCTCATAGGAGTTGTGATTAAGAAGATATCCCACTCTCTATCCAGATGATTCCAGATTAGCCTGTTCGGACATATGGCAATATCTTCATGATTCTTATCAAACCAGGATGAACCAATATCTAAGAAGCTTTATTGGGAACCAATAATCAGTGGAGAATAACCAGGAGTTGAATAAATCTCATAGGAGTTGTTTGAGCAAGGAAGATATCCCACTTTCTATCCAGATGATTCCAGATTAGCCTGTTCGGACATATGGCAATATCTTCATGATTCTTATCAAACCAGGATGAACCACGATCTAAGAAGCTTTATTTGGAACCACTAATCAGTGGAGAATAACCAGGAAGTTGAATAAATCTCATAGGAGTTTTGTGAGCAAGAAGATATCCCACCTTTCTATTCCAGATTGATTCCAGATTAGCCTGTTCGGACATATGCCATTATATCTTCATGATTCTTTATCAAACCAGGAAGAACCCGATCTAAAAAGCTTTATTTGGGAACCACTAATCAGTGGAGAATAGCCAGGAAGTTGAATAAATCTCATGAGTGTTGTTGAGCAAAGAAGATATCCCACCTTCTATCCAGATGATTCCAGATTAGCCTGTTCGGACATATGCCATATCTTCATGATTCTTATCAAACCAGGATGAACCACGATCTAAGAAGCTTTATTTGGAACCACTAATCAGTGAGAATAACCAGGAAGTTGAATAAATTCTCATAGGAGTTGTGAGTAAGAAGATATCCCACTTTCTATCCAGATGATTCCAGATTAGCCTGTTCGGACATATGCAATATCTTCATGATTCTTATCAAACCAGGATGAACCACGATCTAAGAAGCTTTATTTGGAACCACTAATCAGTGGAGAATAACCAGGAAGTTGAATAAATCTCATAGGAGTTGTGAGTAAGAAGATATCCCACTTTCTATCCAGATGATTCCAGATTAGCCTGTTCGGACATATGGCAATATCTTCATGATTCTTATCAAACCAGGATGAACCACGATCTAAGAAGCTTTATTTGGAACCACTAATCAGTGGAGAATAACCAGGAAGTTGAATAAATCTCATAGGTTGTGAGCAAGAAGATATCCCACCTTCTATCCAGATGATTCCAGATTAGCCTGTTCGGACATATGCCTTATCTTCATGATTCTTATCAAACCAGGATGAACCACGATCTAAGAAGCTTTATTTGGAACCACTAATCAGTGGAGAATAACCAGGAAGTTGAATAAATCTCATAGGAGTTGTGAGTAAGAAGATATCCACTTTCTCCAGATGATTCCAGATTAGCCTGTTCGGACATATGGCAATATCTTCATGATTCTTATCAAACCAGGATGAACCAATCTAAAGAAGCTTTATTGGAACCACTAATCAGTGGAGAATAACCAGGAAGTTGAATAAATCTCATAGGAGTTGTGAGTAAGAAGATATCCCACTTTCTATCCAGATGATTCCAGATTAGCCTGTTCGGACATATGGCAATATCTTCATGATTCTTATCAAACCAGGATGAACCACGATCTAAGAAGCTTTATTTGGAACCACTAATCAGTGGAGAATAACCAGGAAGTTGAATAAATCTCATAGGAGTTGTGAGTAAGAAGATATCCCACTTTCTATCCAGATGATTCCAGATTAGCCTGTTCGGACATATGGCAATATCTTCATGATTCTTATCAAACCAGGATGAACCACGATCTAAGAAGCTTTATTTGGAACCACTAATCAGTGGAGAATAACCAGGAAGTTGAATAAATCTCATAAGTGTTGTGAGCAAGAAGATATCCCACTTTCTATCCAGATGATTCCAGATTAGCCTGTTCGGACATATGCCATATCTTCATGATTCTTATCAAACCAGGATGAACCACGATCTAAGAAGCTTTATTTGGAACCACTAATCAGTGGAGAATAACCAGGAAGTTGAATAAATCTCATAGGAGTTGTGAGTAAGAAGATATCCCACTTTCTATCCAGATGATTCCAGATTAGCCTGTTCGGACATATGGCAATATCTTCATGATTCTTATCAAACCAGGATGAACCACGATCTAAGAAGCTTTATTTGGAACCACTAATCAGTGGAGAATAACCAGGAAGTTGAATAAATCTCATAGGAGTTGTGAGTAAGAAGATATCCCACTTTCTATCCAGATGATTCCAGATTAGCCTGTTCGGACATATGGCAATATCTTCATGATTCTTATCAAACCAGGATGAACCACGATCTAAGAAGCTTTATTTGGAACCACTAATCAGTGGAGAATAACCAGGAAGTTGAATAAATCTCATAGGAGTTGTGAGTAAGAAGATATCCCACTTTCTATCCAGATGATTCCAGATTAGCCTGTTCGGACATATGGCAATATCTTCATGATTCTTATCAAACCAGGATGAACCACGATCTAAGAAGCTTTATTTGGAACCACTAATCAGTGGAGAATAACCAGGAAGTTGAATAAATCTCATAGGAGTTGTGAGTAAGAAGATATCCCACTTTCTATCCAGATGATTCCAGATTAGCCTGTTCGGACATATGCCATATCTTCATGATTCTTATCAAACCAGGATGAACCACGATCTAAGAAGCTTTATTTGGAACCACTAATCAGTGGAGAATAACCAGGAAGTTGAATAAATCTCATAGGAGTTGTGAGTAAGAAGATATCCCACTTTCTATCCAGATGATTCCAGATTAGCCTGTTCGGACATATGGCAATATCTTCATGATTCTTATCAAACCAGGATGAACCACGATCTAAGAAGCTTTATTTGGAACCACTAATCAGTGGAGAATAACCAGGAAGTTGAATAAATCTCATAGGAGTTGTGAGTAAGAAGATATCCCACTTTCTATCCAGATGATTCCAGATTAGCCTGTTCGGACATAAGCCATTATCTTCATGATTCTTATCAAACCAGGATGAACCAATATATAAGAAGCTTTATTGGGAACCACTAATCAGTGGAGAATAACCAGGAAGTTGAATAAATGATGAGGACACTGAACCTGACCTTACTGAACCAGACATTCAGGATATGATCAGCAACATTACCAAACCAGATGATGAACAAGAAGTGTCCATACCAACCGTCTTTAAGGGAGCAATCACTAGACAAAGAGCTAAGATACTTCAACATAAGTTTAATGAGAGCATGATACTTGCTTCTGATCTTGGACAGGTTAAACAAGCTGAGGAGGTTACCAAAGAAGTTATCAAAGGAGATGTCGAGAAGGTGGAGGAGCCAAAGGAGAGTTCTCAAGCCTCAAGAGAGGATCTTTGGCCATTCATACCAGATCAAAGTCACAACCATTTGATGATCATCACCATTGAAGCTCCAAATGCTTAAACAAGACTCTTGGACAGAGTTAGCTACTAGGCAAGCTACTTGTGTGTGCTCTTTTCCTTGTTCTTGGTTTTGTCCCACGAGGTTTTCCGGAGGAAGGTTTTTAACGAGGCCACAGCTAGCTTACATATCACCTAAGTGCATTCTCGGTCCAAGACTAAGAAGAAGCCATTTCTTCTTTGTTTCCTTATTTGAACCATAGCTTATTTTTAGTATGTTATTTTCGTAAAGGAGCTTGTTCCTTTTAATATGTGTTGCGCAACTCTTTTTCATGGAGACTTGATATCTTATAAAACTTTTCTTTCAAAGAAAACCTAGTTCTCTCTCAAAAGAACTCGCCGCCTCCATTGCCTTGTGAGACCAGCACCTCCACGGCTTGAAGGTTCCCTTGTGTTGTATCACGAGCTCTCCATCTCTCGTGTGGTGCACTTCCTTCCCCTGGTTCCATCTCTCACGGTTTCTCTTGGTTGATTAGATCAAACAAAAGAACCACCTCTTGATCTAGATCGGCTCCATCTCTCTTGCTTGGATCATACAGCCTTTGTCAGCCTAGGCTTGTATCATTTCTGGTATCAGAGCTGAAGTTCCTTCAGCATCAGGTTGTATCTATCTTGTTACTTGTTCATCTCATTCTAGTTCATATTGTTTCATCCATTCAATTCAAAAAAAAAAGAAATCTTTCAAAGTTGCATCAAAACCGTGTCCTTCAAGCGCATATTTTCAAACTTCCTTTTTGGTTGTTTCGGTTTTCCTTTTCATTACAAAACCAAATCTTTTCCATTTCTATTTCTTTGTATTTCTATTTCGTATAAAAAAAAGATTTTACATTCTTTTCCTTTTGCTTCAATCACCTATTTACCTAAGTTCTTTTTATTTGATTAGAAACTAAGTTGTTAAGGTTTACTTGTAGGTGCAATGGGAGAAGCATCCGAGATGGCTACCATGATGCTAGCTCTCACTGCCATGAGAGATGAGATGAGGGAGTTGCGCCAAGACCTTGGAGATAGGCTCACCAGAGTTGAGCAGAGACCCACGGCTCAAGCTTCCCAAGCTGCTGAGAGGTTTCCAACTCAACACCAGCAGTATCAAACTCCAAACAACCGGCGTCCTGGAGTCCACTTCAATGATATTCCAGAGACTAGTACTCGGAATCAACAGAATGAAGAAGACACTGGACAACAACATGGTCCTTATCCGAGAGCAAGAGTTCAACAAGATGACTATGGAGAAGAGGCAGAGGAGGAAGAGGATTACTTACTTCCACGTAGAGCTCCACGGAGACCCATCCGCAACCAAGGCTATGAGGAAGATGACTATGCACCTCCACAGAGAGGACATCGCCAACAACACCACAACCAAGGACCGGATCTTTTAAAGATGACACCACCACAGTATGCTGGAAAGGTTGATCCTGAAGCTTACCTTGATTGGGAAAAGAGGATGGATCACATCTTCTCTTACTACAACCATCCTGGTCCCAAGAGAGTTGCTTTGGCAGTAGCTCAGCTCACGGACAATGCCTTATCCTGGTGGGATAGGTTGTGCTCTGATCGTAGGAGAGGGCACTTGAGGCAACTAGACGCCTGGTTAGACATGAAAGATGCTATGAGGCTGAGGTTTGTGCCACAACATTATCACCGAGACTTGCACAAGAAGTTCAGAACACTTAAGCAAGGAAGCAAGTCAGTTGAGGAGTACTATGAGGAGTTTGAGAAGTTAAGGAACCGCCTTGATCTCAATGAGGATGAGGAGACGATCATGGCTCAGTTCATAGATGGGTTGCAAGATAGAGTGAGTGGCAAGGTTGAGAGACAAGCTTATGGAGATCTCAAAGACCTATTCCACATAGCCGTGCAAGCTGAGCAACAAATCAAGAAGAAGGGCACCAAGGGTAGATCTCAATCCAACTGGAACTCCAACAACAACAGCAACTACAACAAACCAGTAGACAAGGGCAAAGGGGTTGAGGGAGACACTCGCTCAAAGTCTCAAGCTACTGATAACAACAAAGACACCAGGGCAGAGCCATCTAAGACTACCACTCCTCAACGTGCTAGAGATATCACTTGTTTCAAGTGTAGGGGCCGAGGACATATGGCTAGAGAGTGTCCGAACCAGAGAGTGATGATGCTCACTGAAGATGGGTATGAATCACATGATGAGGATGCACCTGAGTTACAAGCCGACTATGGAGAGATGCAATATCCAGACGTGGGAGAGAGCTTGATGATCAGGCGTGTGCTTAGTGTCATGTTGGAACCAGCTGAGACCATCCAAAGAGAAAATATCTTCCATAGTAGGTGTACTATTAAAGGCAAGGTATGTAACCTCATCATTGATGGTGGGTCTTGTACTAATGCCGCGAGTGCTTACATGGTTGATAAGCTTGGCTTAGTCAAGGTCCCTCATCCGCATCCATATAGGTTGAGATGGTTAGATGATAAGGTTGAGCTTAAGATTAAAGAGCAAGTTACTATTCCTTTTAGCATTGGTAAATATCAGGATGAGGTAGTTTGTGATGTGGTGCCTATGCAAGCTGGTCATGTTTTGTTAGGAAGACCTTGGCAATGGGATAGAGAAACTAGACATGATGGTAGAACTAACATGTATACATTCATGCATAATAAGCATAAGATAAGTCTAGCTCCTCTCACTCCTGCTCAAGTTCATGAATTGCATTTGCAAATGGTTAAGGAGAAGGAAAAAGTTAAATCAAAATTTCCTAATCCAGCCTAGTCATATAAGAAAGGCAGTTGCTACCAAACACACAATGCTACTAATGATCTTTAAGGAGCTTTTGAGTGCAGGTTCAGGTGAAGTGGAGTATCCACCAGCGATTACAAAGCTCCTAGACCAGTTCAAGGACTTGTTTCCAGAGGATATTCCACACGGCTTACCACAACTAAGGGGCATTGAGCATCAGATAGATTTCATACCAGGAGCTGCTTTGCCAAACAAACCAGCTTATAGAGTAAACCCCGAGGAGGCCAAGGAGTTGGAAATACAAGTTCAGGACCTATTGGACAAGGGATACGTGAGGGAGAGCCTAAGTCCTTGTGCGGTTCCAGTCTTACTAGTACCAAAGAAGGATGGGACTTGGAGGATGTGTGTAGACTGCCGTGCAATCAACAACATCACCATCAAGTACAGACACCCCATTCCCCGGCTTGATGACATGCTAGATGAGCTAAGTGGAGCCACCATCTTCTCCAAAATAGATCTTAAGAGTGGGTACCATCAGGTAAGGATGAAAGAAGGTGATGAGTGGAAGACAGCTTTTAAAACAAAGCAAGGTCTCTATGAGTGGCTGGTGATGCCCTTTGGACTCACTAATGCTCCTAGTACTTTCATGAGACTCATGAACCACATCCTTAGACCCTACATCAGTAAGTTTGTTGTAAGATATTTTGATGATATTTTAATTTATAGTACAAACTTACTTGATCATGTGTCACATCTTGAGCAAGTACTAGAAACACTTCGTAAAGAAGGACTCTATGCAAACCTCAAGAAGTGCACATTCTGCACTGATAAACTTGTCTTCCTAGGTTTTGTTGTGAGTTCGCAGGGATTACAGGTTGATGAAGAGAAGGTTAGAGCAATCCAAGAATGGCCAGTACCCACAAGCATTAGTCAAGTCAGAAGTTTTCATGGGCTAGCTAGTTTCTACAGGCGGTTTGTTCAGGATTTCAGTAGCATAGCAGCACCTCTCACTGCCATTGTTAAGAAGAGTGTTGGGTTCATGTGGGAGAAAGCTCAAGAAGAGGCTTTTCAGGCTCTGAAATACTGGCTAACTCATGCACCAGTTCTAGCTCTACCAGACTTTAATAAGACATTTGAAGTGGAGTGTGATGCCTCAGGGATTGGAATTGGAGCAGTATTACTTCAAGGACGCAAACCAGTGGCCTATTTCAGTGAGAAACTCAGTGGAGCTGCTCTTAACTACCCTACATATGACAAGGAGTTATATGCCTTGGTGAGAGCTTTGGAGACATGGCAGCATTATCTCCTCTCCAAGGTGGTGTAGCCATGACCAGAGACCTTGAGGAGGAGCTGAGTGACACTGATGAGGAGGCTGCTGATGAGGAGAACCAGGACCAGAACCAGAACCAGAGAGATACACCAGGAGAACCAGCTAGTGTGTGGATTGGACCAATGACTAGATCAAGGCTGAGAGCACAAGAGAAGAGTCTCCTACACTTAGCCAAAATCGTGGGAGGTGTTTGCAAAGGAGATAACCAAGACAAACCAGCCTGTTGGTTCAATTTAATTAAATTGTAATGTTTCTGCTTATTGGGCTTTCATTTAATTTAAACCAGAAACAATAAACCAAGTTTGGGTAGGATTAGGATTTTAAATTAGACCAATTTCGATTTTAATTAGTATTAGGATTAGGATTAAACCATCTGGTTTAAGCCTAGGGTTTTCTTTGTTTTCTGTCGACATTTGTTTAAGAGTTCATGGCTGCTTGCTTTGAAACTCATTCAACTTTCAATCTAAGAATTATTTTCTCAAGTTGTTTCAAGTCTTCAAGCTTTCTCTGTTCAGCTAAAGGAACATTGATCTCACTTAAAGGAAGGAATTCCTTGTGAATCCATCTTAGACAATACAGGGTAATCCTGTGTCTTTGAGTAGCTATCCAACTTTGCAGCCACACCATAGCTGTAGAGTGTCGACCATAGTTCAACAGAGTGCTAGTAGCCTCCTAGAACACCCACTTCCATTACCTTCAAGTGATCCAGGAGCATAAGCCATACCCAGGCTGCACCACAAGGAATTTGTGGTGCACACTGATCATGAGACCCTTAAGCATCTAAGAGGGCAAACCAATCTCAAGAGAAGACATGCTCGTTGGCTGGAGTTTATAGAAACCTTTCCATACATCATCAAGTACAAGAAGGGTAAAGAGAACATTGTAGCTGATGCACTCTCCAGGAGACATGCTTTGATCGCCACAATGGAAGCTAAGGTGCTAGGATTTGAGTTCATCCAGGAGTTATATGGAGAGGATCCGGATCTTTCTGACACTTACACCAGCTGCACTAAAGGGCCTCACGGGAAGTTCTATTTGCATGAGGGATTCTTGTTTAAAGGCAAGAGACTATGTATTCCTCATTGTTCTTTGCGAGACCTGATTGTTGACATGAAGCAAATAATAAGGTATAAGGTTAAGCATGAAGCAATGAGAGAATGCTAGTAAGAAAGCAAGACAAGACACGCACAAGATGATCAAAGGTTTAGTATGGTCCATGAGTGTCTTGCAAGTCAAGTAAATGTCTAAGTCTTGTTATGAGGAGATTTAAATATCCAAGAAGGAAGGAGAATGTCGACAAAGAGGATATAAACGTTGAGGAGAAGAGTCACGAGACTGGTTAAGACAATTGCACCGTTAGGTGCTGTCACTTTCACCCGGCTGTGCGCACCTGATCAGATCAAGACATCTCTCTTCTTTGTTTATTTGTTTCTGTACTATCTCCTAATTGTTTATTACTTCTCTCATGCACTTGCGAGATCTCTCTTTGCCTTTATAAGGTTGTAACATGTTACCATTTGAAGTCAAGGAAATATATTCCTCTTTACTCTTTGATACTCACTCTCTCTCTCTCACTCTCTCTCGCGAGTTCATCAATCCTCATAACATTCTCTTTAATTCTCACTACTTCTCTTACTAATTCATACAAAACATCATGGTATCAGAGCATCAAAGCTCTTGAAACCTACTTCTTTTACTTCCGCAATTACTCTGATTCTGCTGTTCTTGTTTCAAATCCATATTTCAACTTTCTCTCTCCTGTTCTTGGTGATTTGGAAGCAAGATGGATGAAAACAACAACAACCACAAGCATCTCAACATTCCTGTGACCTTGAAAGGGATTAACTATCTCTTCTGGGCCAGGATGGTGAAGAGAGCCCTTGGAGGCAAAGGACTATGGAAGTATGCCACAACTGAAGCGCCTTCTAAGCCTACTGACCAAGGAGAAAAAGGGAAAGAGAAGGAGGAGAAGGAAGAAGCTGATGAAGATAAATGGGGCTAAGAAGACCTCATGGTGCTCTCAGCTCTCCTTAGCTCCCTTGAACCCTCAATCATGGAGTCTTACTCCTACTGTGAGACCACCAAGCAGCTATGGGACACACTGTACAAGGTGTATGGGAATGTTTCCAACCTGACAAGGGTCTTTGAAGTAAAGAAAGCTCTCAACAGTCTCAACCAAGGAGACATGGAGTTTCAACCCCACTTTGGCAAGTTCAGGTCCCTATGGGCTGAGATGGAGCTACTGAGACCTCATACCATGGATCCTGACATCCTCCTAGCAAGGCGTGAAGAAGATAAGGTCTTTGGGATGTTGCTCACACTCAACACTTCCTATGGAGCTCTTATCAAACACATCTTGAGGGCAGACAAACTCCCTGATCTGGATGATGTTTGTGCTCAAATCCAGAAGGAAGAAGGTTCAGTGAGCTTATTTGGAAACAAAGGAGACCTGAACAGGGCGCATCAAGCTGAAGAGGTGGTAGCTAACAAAGCAACCTACAAGCAAGAGGACAGGAGATCCTTGATCTGTGACCACTGCAAGAAGAAGGGTCATCTTAAAGACAAGTGCTGGATCCTGTACCCTCACCTAAAGCCAAACAAGTTCAAGGAACCAAGGTCACAGTACCAGGATGCAAGAGCTAACTTCTCAGCTGATGGTGTTGAGCCAGCGACTCCAAACCAAGGTGGTGGAAGCGCCATGGCATCTACCTCAGTGTACAACACACCAAGGCCTAACCTGGATGAGCTCCTCAAGAAGTCTGACTTGGATGCCCTCATCAAGGCCCTAAAAGAATCTGGTATCTCTAGAACTCTTGGAATTTCTCTCAATGCTTCTCACACTGCTGGTGATGTTTTAAACTTGTTAAAATCGGCTAAACCATTGATAATTGACTCTGGTGCTTCACATCATATGATTAGTGATTTAAGCCTGATTAAAAACATAGTTCCAGCCTTAGGAAATGTGATGATAGCTAATGGTGATAAAATCCCAATCAAAGGGGTTGGCGATCTTAAGCTATTTGATAAAGAATCAAAAGCCTTTTATATGCCAACCTTTGCTTCAAACCTGTTATCTGTTAAGAGAGTCACAAATGATTTAAATTGTCATGTTACTTTCACTCCTAACAGTGTGTATTTTCAGGATATTGATTCAAGTAAGTTGCTTGGAAAAGGTGTCACAAAAGGAGATTTATACTTGCTTGAGGACACAAGACCAGCATCTGATTTATCTGTTGCATTTGTTTCTGTTTCTGATTTCCCTAAAGATGTAATGTGGCATGCTAGATTAGGACATCCTCATTCTCATGCCTTAAACATCCTGTTGCCTAGTGTTAATTTTCAAAATGATTGTGAAGCTTGTATTCTAGGAAAACATTGTAGAAATGTGTTTCCTAAATCCAAGACTATCTATGATAATTGTTTTGACTTGATTCATTCGGATGTGTGGACTGCCCCTTGTGCATCTAGAGAACACCATAAGTATTTCGTGACATTCATAGATGAAAAGTCTAAGTACACTTGGATAACTCTGTTGCAATCTAAAGATAGGGTGCTAGAAGCTTTTAAAAATTTTCAAAACTATATCACTAACCATTTCAATGTCAAGATTAAAATTCTTAGATCAGATAATGGTGGTGAATACACTAGCACAGCTTTCAAACAACACTTAGCCGCGCATGGAATCATACAACAAACTAGCTGTCCCTATACTCCACAACAAAATGGCGTGGCTGAAAGGAAGAATAGGCATCTGATGGAGGTGGCCCGGAGCATTATGTTTCATGCAAATGTTCCTAAGAGGTTTTGGGGTGATGCAGTTGTCACTGCCACTTACCTTATCAACCGCACTCCCACTAGAGTCCTCCTTGATTCCACACCATATGAGGTACTGAACAAAACTAAACCTTCCATAGATCATTTGAGGGTTTTTGGGTGTGTTTGTTTTGTATTTGTACCAGGAGAACTAAGGAACAAGTTAGAGCCTAAAAGCACTAAGGCTATGTTTATTGGCTACTCTACACATCAGAAGGGATACAAGTGTTATGTTCCAGAGACAAGAAGGGTCCTAGTGTCAAAGGATGTTAAGTTCCTGGAATCAAAAGGCTATTATGCTGAGAGGAGTTGGGAAGAGCTTGAGAATCTATCTCAATCTGCCTCGGACAGAGCAAGTAACCTTAGAGTGGTGATGGAGAGGCTTGGCATCAGTTTATCTAGATCACCAGCCCCGGTCAGTGAGGTTCCAACACAAGCTACTGAAGAAGCAGCTACAGATGTTGAGATCACTCATCTTGATCCTGAAGGGGGTGATAGTACTGAGCAACAACCAATGCAACCTCAAGAAACCTCAGTATCTCATGATCAAGATGAGATGATAGCACCAACCGGAGTCACTGAAGCTGAAGCAGAACCTGAACAGATACAACCTAGAAGAAGTACAAGGATCAGGAAACCAGCTTCAGATTGGACCAAGACAAGAGTGTACTTCAATGCAGAAGCAGTGGCACACCCCATTAGTGCAGTATGCTCTCTAGCTCACTACCCAGCAGAGCATCAAGCCTTCATCACTGAATTGGATCAGGAATGGATTCCAAAGACATATGAGGAAGCAATGCAAGATGAGGAGTGGGGAGCATCGGTTGGAGATGAGATGGGAGCTATGGAAAAGAATGGAACATTCTTTGAAAGTGAGCTTCCCAAAGGGAAGAAAGCAGTGACAAGCCGGCTAATCTTCACAATCAAGTATGGAGCCAATGGAAAGCCAGAGAGAAAGAAGACCAGACTGGTGGCGAGAGGGTACACACAAGTCTATGGTGAAGACTACTTGGATACATTTGCACCAGTAGCAAAACTACATACCATAAGGATCCTTCTATCACTTGCAGTCAACTTAGAGTGGGACTTGTGGCAAATGGATGTGAAGAATGCCTTTCTTCAAGGAGAGCTAGAAGATGAAGTGTACATGAGACCTCCTCCTGGTCTTGAAAAGATGGTGAAACCAGGGAATGTGCTTAGGCTAAGGAAGGCCATCTACGGATTGAAACAATCCCCAAGAGCATGGTACCATAAGCTAAGCACAACACTGAATGGAAGAGGCTTTGTGAAGTCTCAAGCAGATCATTCTCTTTTCACTCTCACCAGCAAGGAAGGTATCATAGTCATACTGGTATATGTTGATGATATAATCATCACTGGTAGCAACAAGGAAGGTATCATCTCAACTAAATCTTTCCTTAAAAATGTCTTTGATATTAAGGATTTGGGAGAGTTAAAGTACTTCCTTGGGATTGAAATATGCCGATCTAAAGAGGGGCTTTTCTTATCTCAAAGGAAGTACACACTTGACATTTTAAATGAGGCAGGAAACCTTGGAAGTAGGAAGGCTAAAACACCATTAGAAGAAGACTACAAGGTACTGCGAGAGGGGGAGTATGAAGCTACTCTATTTCAAGATGTCAAGAAGTATAGAAGAATGGTTGGAAAGCTCATCTATCTGACAATCACCAGACCAGACTTATGCTTTGCAGTAAACCAAGTAAGCCAACACATGGGAGCTCCTAAGGTGCATCACTGGAACATGGTGGAAAGAATCCTAAGGTATCTAAGGGAAGCACCAGGACAGGGAGTTTGGATGGCATGTAACAAGAGCACTGAGGTTGTGGGTTACTGTGATGCGGATTGGGCTGGAGATAGGGTTGATAGAAGATCAACCACAGGCTACTGTACCTTCATTGGAGGGAACTTGGTTACATGGAAAAGCAAGAAGCAGAAGGTGGTGTCCTGCTCAAGTGCTGAGGCAGAGTACAGATCAATGAGGAGACTTACAAGTGAGCTCATATGGATCAAAGGACTGCTAAAGGATTTGGGTATTGAGATCAACACGCCAATGATCATGCATTGTGATAATCAAGCAGCAATACACATTGCCTCCAACTCAGTCTTCCATGAAAGAACCAAGCATATAGAAGTGGATTGTCACAAGGTGAGACAAGCAGTAGAGCAGCGAGTGATCCTTCCATGCTACACAAGAAGTGAGGATCAACTTGCTGACATCTTCACCAAGGCAGCCAGCAGCAAGGTTTGTGAGTTCATCCATCCAAAACTTGGACTCATAGACCTCACATGTCAATGATCCCCTGACGTGAAGCATTCTACTCTTTTACTTGCAAGGTTTTGTCCCAATGGGTTTTCCTTGCAAGGTTTTAATGAGGGAATGCTTCATGACCTTCCAAGCTTGACTTGTTCCATATGGTCAAGCTTGAGGGGGAGTGTTGACATGAAGCAAATAATAAGGTATAAGGTTAAGCATGAAGCAATGAGAGAATGCTAGTAAGAAAGCAAGACAAGACACGCACAAGATGATCAAAGGTTTAGTATGGTCCATGAGTGTCTTGCAAGTCAAGTAAATGTCTAAGTCTTGTTATGAGGAGATTTAAATATCCAAGAAGGAAGGAGAATGTCGACAAAGAGGATATAAACGTTGAGGAGAAGAGTCACGAGACTGGTTAAGACAATTGCACCGTTAGGTGCTGTCACTTTCACCCGGCTGTGCGCACCTGATCAGATCAAGACATCTCTCTTCTTTGTTTATTTGTTTCTGTACTATCTCCTAATTGTTTATTACTTCTCTCATGCACTTGCGAGATCTCTCTTTGCCTTTATAAGGTTGTAACATGTTACCATTTGAAGTCAAGGAAATATATTCCTCTTTACTCTTTGATACTCACTCTCTCTCTCTCACTCTCTCTCGCGAGTTCATCAATCCTCATAACATTCTCTTTAATTCTCACTACTTCTCTTACTAATTCATACAAAACATCACTGATCACTAGAGAGGCTCACGGAGGAGGTCTCATGGGACATTTTGGAGTAGACAAGACACTTGCTGTGGTCCAGAGAGCATTTCTATTGGCCGCACCTAAAGAAGACAGTAGAACTCAATTGTGCAAGTGCGTGTATGCAAGAAAGCCAAGTCCAGAGTAAACCCCATGGTCTTTACATGCCACTGCCATTCCACAGCTCCTTGGGTGGACATATCTATGGACTTTGTACTAGGGCTACCCCATGATTCAACACAAAGACTCAATCTTTGTTTGTGGTGTACAAGGTTCTCCAAGATGGCACACTTCATACCTTGGTGCCAAGGTGAATGATGCATCCAAGACAGCTGATCTATTCTTCAAAGAAGTGGTTCGCTTACATGGGGTTCTAGAACCATTGTGTCAGATAGAGACACCAAGTTCCTCAGTCAGTTCTGGAAGACCTATGGAAGAAGCTTGGAACAAAGCTACT